>NC_073304.1:82208251-82225751 GCF_027595985.1 Sorex araneus
ACTAAGAACTGTGACTTTCCATTAAGAGTCATCCTATAGATAACTCTTTTAATGAAGATCTTCTTAAGTAGAATAGGTCTGAAAAGGAAAATATCCATAAACAGGAGATTATCTAAATGTTCGCAATTCTTTCATGAAAATCAATTTCCTGTAACTTGTAAGAACTCTTAAAATAGGAAGCCTAGCATTATAATACAATTATAAATTAAGTATATTGACTATTCTTGAATCTGAATAGAAGGCAGATTAAAGTTTCTGAAGAAAGGTTGAGATAATACCTCCATTTACATTGAAAACTGATGGTTTTGCTTATTTCCTTAAGATATTATACAGCTTTCCTTTGCTTTCTCCTATATAGCAATATATTCTCCCTGGCTGTGGGATAGCCCACCGTGAATAGTAATATCCCTTTAAAATGAATACTACAGTTGAATGAAATTTATAAGTGAAGAAAAATGTCTTATAGAATTCTAATTTATTCTTTGTTTTCATAAAGGGGTATAACTACCTAACATGTGCAATTCTTCCTCCATATCCCACTTCAAATTAAGTTATGTTCTCCCGGATAGAATTATGAATTTTTTGTGGGAGAGGGGACTTGCAAGCAGTGGTCAGGAAACCCACAGTAAATTCATCTGCCAAGTTCAGTGCTTGGACCTTCTTAGGGTGCTGTGCTACTCAGGTCCAGTGATTTTAGGGATCACCAGGGCAACCTGAAATGTGTTTAGAGTCACCAGCCAGCGTGGCTTGGGAGCCGTGCCCTGCCAGGGATTGAACTTGGGGCCTGATTCCTGTAAGGCATACATTCTAGCCCTCTGAGCTGTCATTGGCTCCCAGTGAGGTTTTTATTCTGATGGTACCAGGGATCAAACCAGGCCCTCACCCATTCACAAGAGGTTCTTTACCACTGACTACATGTGGGGTAGGGTTATACATTTTAGTTCTTACCTTTGGAATGACTTTGATTTCGGTTTTCAGATACCTGGTTTAGTCATGTGCAGCAAACTTGGTCATCAGAACACAGTCCTGAGTAGGTGTTCAGAAAGGACTAGACTGGAGGTGTGGGAGGGATGCTGGGGTCATCAGTGGAGGAGAACGGGCACTGGTGGAGGGTTGGATATTCAAGCAGTGTATGACTGAAACACAAGATTGAAAATATGCAAATCTGTATCTGTACCCTCACGGTGATTCATTAATAAAAAAATAATTAAAAAAAAGAAAGGACTAGACTTTGAGTGACCTTTTCTAGCAGTTCTGGTCTATTGATGCTTTTGGATTCATGTTCTTTATTCTTCTTTGGTTCATCAAGAGTAACGGAGTGACTATACTGGAGTCCCACAATAAGTGCTACTCTAGATGGAAGATGAATAAAAACCAGAGCCTTTCCTTCAGGAACTCACAACTTAGTGGGATATGAGAAGCTTGTTCTAGTTGATTTTCTCTGTGTGATTTGAAAAAAAATTCATTTAATTTGGAGACAGCTTCCCCGATATTCCTCAGAAACCTCTTCAAGGCAGCACTTAGTCAAGCTGACTAAGCAGCAATGCAGCACTAGCTGGTGGTCCTAGGGTTAGAGTGTCCATCCTGTTGGTGCTTGAGGGTCATGGGGCCATGAGGTGTCAGGAATCGAACTTGATGCCTTGCCCATGCAAACCTCCAGTTCTTTGAGCTGTCTCCCTGACCCTCTGTGATGTTAGAGGTAAAAGCATCTGGGAAAAGCATCTGGGAGATAGTTTGTGCAGAGACACAGACCCGTTTGTAGAATTAGAGGAGGCTTCATGCACTGGGGTTAGATGGTTTCCAGTATGAAAGTTTAAGACAGAATTGTGTAAACCAAGTAAGGAAAGTAGAGAAGTGAGGTCTGCTTTAGATTTGTCTGGAATATGGGGCCGGGGTGATAGTACAGCAGATAGGGCACATGCCTTACAAGAGCCTAACTCAGGTTTTATCCCTAGCACCACAAGTGATCCCCAAACCCCGCCAGCCAGGAGTGATCTCTGAGCACCATTGGATGTGGCCCAGAAGCAAAAACAATAAGGATCATCCAGAATCACCAACTAAATACTTGTGGTTACAGTCATGGTGAGAATTAAAGTTGGATAGATTCACTTAGAATCATATGCTAGAAGGTACTGGTTTCCATGACCACAAATTTAAATCTAAATTAGCAATGTAAAGCCTTTGAGGCTCCAGATAGCAGCAAGGAATGATCAGAGCTTTTACTTTTTTTTTTTTTTTATGGAAGTGTTTTAAGACAACTGTTATTTACATTCACCTATTGGTCACTAGGATCCTATTTCATGCCTAGGACTTTCTTGTAACTCCATCCTTTCTCTTCCACTCCAGAAAGCATATTGTGGCCAGGTGGATAGCTTACACAAAGTTACTAAGGTTTTGCCATGTACATAGGACATAACATGTGTTGCTATTAAACTTCTTTGTGAATTTTCTCTTTTAAAAGACATATATGGAAAGTAGCTAAAAAGGAGTAATATTGAGTTATCCGAGTTCAATACTGGATATTAAATCACTGTATCACTGTATCACTGTCATCCCATTGCTCATCGATTTGCTCAAGCAGGCACATCTCTATTGTGAGACTTGTTGTTACTGTTTTTGGCATATCGAATACGCCACGAATAGCTTGCCAGGCTCTGCCGTGCGGGTGAGATGCTCTTTGTAGCTTGCCGGGCTCTCCGAGAGGGACGGAGGAATCGAACCTGGGTCAGCTGTGTGCAAGGCAAACGCCTATCTGCTGTGCTATAGCTCCAGCCCTTTTTATATTATAAAACATTATAATGTTTATATTATAAATATGTGTTTGTTTTTATAAATAATAAAATATTATTTTATTTAATAATAATTATTATTTTGTTTCAATTATATTGGCAATATGATTTTATAACTGGCAATATATTTTGTAACAAATCACAACAGAGAGCTAAATTACAGTGGATCTTGACACAGAGCTAAGTGTGGTCACTAATAGTATTTTTACATTATTTTTTGTAGTAGTTATTTATATAAACTGGAGTGATAGCACAGCAGGTAGGGTGTTTGCCTTGCACGCAGTTGACCCAGGTTTAATTCCTCCATCCCTCTCAGAGCCTGGCAAGCCACAGAGAGTATCCCGCCCACACGGTAGAGCCTGGCAAGCTACCTGTGGCATATTCGATATGCCAAAAACAGTAACAACAAGTCTCACAGTGGAGATGTTACTGGTGCCCGCTCAAGCAAATCAGTGAACAATGGGATGACAGTGCTATGGTGCCACCGTTATTTATATACTTTTGTATTTCTCATTGCTTGATGGTTGGAATTCATTTTGGCTGGGTGTGCACAGCAGCTTTTGTGCATGCTGGGCTGCACTGCATTGGCCTGAGGGTTTGGAAAAAAGAGACCTTTTTGAAATTATGTGTATGGGAAACCATCGTTAACAGGATTGTGAATCACTGTACCTCATCAAGAAAATAAGTACACGTTTACTATTCAAGCCTGTGATCTCCCCTGACCACATACCTCTCTTGTCTCTGTCCTTTTGCTTGGTTTTTCTGCTCAGGAGAAGCCCATGTTTTCCCTTGAACGTGTATTTCTTCTCTTTATCTCCCCCCAACAACTTACTAAGCAAATTTCTTTCAATAAAAAACTTCTGCTTCATGGGGCTGGAGCAATAGCACAGCGGGGAGGGTGTTTGCCTAGCATGCGGCCGACCTGGGTTCTATTCCCAGCATCCCATCTGGTCCCCTGAGCACTGCCAGGAGTAATTCCTGAGTGCATGAGCCAGAAGTAGTAACTTCTGTGCATCACCGGTGTGACCCAAAAAGCAAAAAACAAAACAAAACAAAACAAAACAAAAAACCAAACTTCTGCTTCACACACACATGAAAGAAAATAAGTTTAAAAAAATAAAATACAAAGAAAAATTGGGGGAAAGTAAAAACATAAAGATCCAATTCTTGAAAATCAGTAATTAGATAAATTTCTGATCTTCACTTCTTTTTCCCTCCTCAGGGAAGGAAAGGTAAGTCAACCTGGAATTTTGAGCTCTGAAGGTTCTCCCTTCCAATCACTCTCACAGGACCAGATAGTGGACACTACGCCCGTTTTCACAAATGGACTCATCTTCTGTTGTAGATGATAAAATTTTGTGCAGAGACATCGTTTTGGAAAACTCTGCCTCACCTCATCATTCGAGCAGTTGGTCTGGGCTTCTCAATCTGGTTGAACAATTTTTGTACTTTCAAATTTAGAAAAATAAAACTAACTTTCAAAATCCAACTTAGTTGAATAGTTCTCGCACATCCAGAGCATGAACCCTCCAGCTAGGGAATTGTCCCACTAGTATTGTGACAAGCACTTATGGGCCAAAGCTTCAGATAATCTGGCAACTCTGGGTAGGTTGAAGGAAAGAGATCAAGACTGTTGTAAGAAGCTAGCCAAGTATTACATTATCACAAAACATAATACAGGTGAATCCAGATTTGCAGTGGAATTACAAGATGGCAATTTACTAAATGCTGGTGATGAAGAAGTGAAAGAATCCCAGGGTAAATCTGAAATGTCAAGTTGAAAGACCTCATAGGCATAGAAACAAGAGTTGCTTTGAATTGAAAAAGGGAAAAATTGAATTCAGTTTGGCTTACAAAATTGAAGTGTGTGGGGCCGGAGCAATAGCACAGCGGGTAGGGCGTTTGCCCTAAAAAAAAAAAAAAAAAAAAAAAAAAAAATTGAAGTGTGCAAATATTTTTTTTGCTTTTTTTTTTTTTGGGTCACACCCGGCAATGCACAGGGGTTACTCCTGGCTCATGCACTCAGGAATTACTCCTGGCGGTGCTCGAGGGACCATATGGGATGCTGAGAATTGAACTTGGATCGGCCGTGTGCAAGGCGAACGCCCTACCTGCTGTGCTATTGCTCTAGCCCCAGCTCAAATACATCTTACAGAATGCAATGAGGCTGGAAATGTGGGTCTGCTCCTCAGCAGCATAGTAGAGATTAACGTCATTTATAAATGGAATGTTCTTTCCAAGGCACATGATAGAGGAGGAGACATTCCGTCTTTGATCTGTGAACCCTCGTTTGGTTCTTAGCTGTTCAAGTGATTATTTAATCTCTAAAGTTAATAATGATCCCACTTGCATTTGCACATTACCTTAAATATCTCTGCCCCCTAAATGCTGGTAAAATGAATAGAAAGAATTAATAACATATTCCAAGAGTAATTGCCTCATTGAGAAGAAATTTTTTAGTTCAGTACAGAGGGGAGTGCTACCAACTCTTTGTAAATCTCTTGTCAATTACACATTTAATTAATGACAAATATTTCCTTTCACATTCCTTGTGGATGTCTTTAAGCCCTTTCTGTTTCCAATCTTCTACACCATAGGACACTTTACATTTCTTGAAAGTTCTATTATATGCTGTTCTGTCCTTTGAAGCTTGCTGATCTAGACAACTTTGATGCTTGTTGATCTAGATAAAGTTCAAGGAGTAGAAGCCAGAGTGATAGTACAAGGGGCCAAGTGCTTGCCTTGTATACAGCAGACCCAGATTTTATTCCCAGCACCTGAAATTGTCCACCCCCCAGCACCACCAAGAGTGATGTCTGAGTGCAGAGCCAGTAGTAACACCCAAATATCTCCAGGTATGGCCTCCCAACAAACAAACAATATTCAAGGGGTAGCTATTGAAACAGAGACTAGACCCCTCTGATATGTGGGGACCTACAGGGGCTCTCATCATCCCAAGCACTGCTGCAGCAGTGTCTAGGGGGCCACTCCTGGTGAAACCTGGCCCAGATATGAGAACTTGAGAGTAAATGTTCAGTCATGCTAATGTGATGTTGCCTGGGCACAGGAATGTAGGGTGCCATCAGGGCTACCCCTATAATGTTGGGGGACCTCCAGGGCTATACCAAACAGTTCTGGGAGGTCAGAGTCAGAACCTCATGCATGCCAGGTCTGGACTGTAGCATGAGCTCTTGAATAGGTCTTGTTTCTTGAGTTTTGTGGTAGATATTTTTGTCACATTTACTGATATTTCTACAAGTAAGATAAGAAAATAATAAGAAAATGATGTAGATTTAAAATTAAAAGTATAGAAGCAAATTTCCAAATCTTCTGACAGAATTATGATGTAGAATATGGAAATTATTTAGTGTAAAATTTGCAAATGGTAATGCCCCAAAGGACAAAGGAGTCAGGGAGATTGAGAGAGAAAGAAAGTGCCTGCCATAGAGGGAGAGATAATGTACACTGGTGGAGAGATGGGTGTTGGAACATTGTATGACTGAAAATCGTGAAAGCTTTGTAACTGTATCTAATGGTGACACAGTGATTCAATTAAAACACACGCACAAACACACACACCCCAAGTGACAACTCTCCCCTCTACTGTCCAAGGATGAAACATTAGATTGAGAATTTGTATTTGGGTCAGGAATGATAGTACAGTGGGTAGGATGTTTCCCTTGCACATGGCCAACCCAGATTCAATCCCCGAACCCCATATGGTCCCCTGAGCCCTCCAGCAGTGATCCCTGCATGCAGAGCCAGGAGTAAGCCCTGAGCACCACCAGGTGTGACCCCAAACCAAATACTTTTAAAAATAATTTTTAAAAAAGAATTTGAATTTTGGATATGAATTTATAGTTGACAGGTTAACAGCCTCTTTGCATTTATGCCATTTTTTTGCTGGCTGTTTGTAATTATCTGAGTAGTTCCTCTTCACTATACCCCCCCTTCACACCCCATCAGTCACACACATATACACATGTTCATTAGCTTAAAATGGTTTATCTTTAAATTTTTTGTACTTTATGAAGGTCTGAAAGCTATATTCATGTAGTAGAAACCAATTTGGGCACTTGAATTTTAGTCCATTTCAAGGCAAGCAGTATTCAGTACCATGCTTCCAGTGATTGTGAGGAGCAGTAAGTTGTTACTTGCAGTCAGCCCACAAGATCAGCAGGGTCAAAAAAACGATAGACTTTCCTCCCAGTATTCTGTAAATTATGTGGTATATTGAACACTTTATTTTAAAATTGGCTTCGTGTGATAACAGAGCTTCCCTTATTTGACCTAGCAGCCCCTTTCAGAAGACAAATTAGTTACCCCTTGGAAGTATGCCTTCTGCCAGCAAAGAAAGAGAAGGCAAAGTCCCATTGCACCTGATGGTCTGCTGTCTGCTGTGAGTCACTCCAGTGCCCCCAGGAGGATGGTGTCATCATCTTTGGGGAATGCAGTATTAGATGTTTAGTCCAATGCTAGAGTAAGTGTTCTGAGAATTTTTTTTTTTTCAGATAGTCAAGGCTACGTGATCTAGGTTGGGTGTGTTGAACAGATTTTCAACTCATGGTGGGTTTATTTTGACCTACCGACCATGTAAGTAAGGAAGCTCGAGCCGCACCTATGGAAGGGCCTTTGAATGGCGTGCTTAGTCCTGGTAGGCTGCCTGTATAGAGATGTTTTGAATTCTTTGCTGTATTCTTCATTTTCTTTTAAAAAGTTGGCTATCAGTTTTGACCTCAGTATCAAGAGTTCCTTTCAGACTAATTATTTTTACACAGTATTTCTAAATTTCATATTTGCTTTTCTTCTGGTGTTGCAACATTCCAAACTATTTTGTGAGCAGCTCATCTTTGGGCACCCACTATGTTACTGTCACCTCATCTACCGGCTTAGATCACATTTCCCTTTTGATCCTTCCTCGTATCTTTCTTTAGTTTTTAGCCACTTAAGGCAATTCAAATAAGAAATAACATTATAAGGAATAATATCATCTGATATGCATATGGCACTGACTCCATGTCAGGTACCTTCCAAGAAATTTTCCCACTTTAACTTTAAATCTCAGAGCAACTTTGTCAGGTACTAGTTATTCCTATTTACAGATTAAGAAACCAGGACATAGATATTTTAAGTAATTTTCCTCACATTAAATAGCAAGTATGGGTATTATAATTCTGGAAGAGACTTTTAATGATTATGTTCCCTGGGAAATAAGGTACTCACAGAACACTGTTGTGTAACTTGTGTGGCTAAGTAGTTTCCTGAGTCAGAAAGCTTCTAAGACAACACTATAATTCATAAATGGTGTTGTCTGCATACAAATTCATCAAATTTGCCAGTTTACCCAAAGAGGTCTTGTTTTTCTAAGTCTCAAATAGACTTTTAAGTGCTTTTAAGTCATCTACTTATGTCATATACCACTATATGTCTTTATAAAAAGGAGTCTTAACATATAAATGCTTAACCTTTACTTCTTAATGATGAGCTTTTAAATTGTTATTGTGCTGACATAATTAGGTGTAACACCTAAAATGCTTTGTGTGTATAGCTATAAAAAGAAGTAATGTGATCTAGGATTGACAGTAAAGCTGTATCTAGGAAAAGAGTCTTGTGGAAGGTTGAAATTGAATGTGGTAGCTGCAATTATCTAACAGGAAGTCTATTACCTTATGATAAAACTGTCAAAATAATGATTGGGTACTCCCACAAATTGTACAGAGAATCAATAAAACCAATATTACGTCACATTTGCAGAATTTAGGAATTCCACTTTCTCCTAATTTGTGAGAAAATGCTAATATATTTAAGATATTTAAATATGAGATAATTGTGAGGTATTTTAGTTTTTTCCCCTTTATTTTCTAAGTAAATTTTATCAGGGTAAATATTTTTGTATATTTTTGTATAAGTAAATAACTTTGAGGAATTACATATGTCTGTATGTATGTGTGTATGTATGTTTTATTTTGGGTTGGTGGCCACACCTGGCTGTTTTGGGGGCTTATCTGGCTCCAGGCACAGGGATCATTGCAAGCTGGCCTCAGGAGACCATATGGGGTACCAGGGATCGAACCCTGGACAGCTACATACAAGGCAAATACTTTTCCCACTATATTATCTCTTCAGCCCCATGAGAAACTGTGTATGTACTAAGTGGGTTTTTTTCTTCTTCGCTAAGCCACTTAACCTCCAATTACTGATTTTTGCCTTTCAATCTAAAAATGTTTTATCTAATTAATAAAGGACTGATTTTTATTGGACTCAAATATTTGATCTTTTTATTCATCCTCTGGCCTCATGTCTATAAACATTTATGGACTCAAGTTACATTTTTTTCATAATTTGCCTGCCATGTATTTATGACACAGATTGAGAAAAATACTAGAAAATTTTGTAATGAAACCTAGCACCGTCACCCCGTTGTTCATTGATTTGCTCGAGCAGGCACCAGTCACATCTCCATTGTGAGACTTGTTTCTGTTTTTGGCATATCAAATGCACCATGGGTAGCTTGCCAGGCTCTGTTGTGAGGGCGGGATACTCTCGGTAGCTTGCTGGGCTCTCTGAGAAGGACAGAGGAATCAAACCTGGGTCGGCCACATGCAAGGCAAATGCCCTACCTGCTGTGCTATGGCTCCAATCCAATGAAACCTAAAATATTTTAATGTAACTGCTTTGTAAAGATTTTATATGTATTTTCTGACCCTACACAAACTCTTTAACACAGATCATTTTTATGTTTTATAAACAATAAATAGGGGGGAAATGACTGGAATTATCTCACCAGCAAGAATTGAGACTTAAACTTGATCATTCAACCCTTCCTAGACTTCTGCTCACCATTTTTCTTCTTCTTTTTTTGAATTAATGACTAAATTATATTTGCTATTTCGTTTCAGAATGCTATCCACACAGTTTTGATCAGCCACTTAAAACTCAACTTTCTTTAATTTTTCTTTTTTTTTATTGAATCACCTTGAGATACACAGTTACACAGCTTTTATGATCAGGTTTCAATCATACAGGGTTCCAACACCCATTCCTCCATCAGTGTACATTTCCCACCACCAGTGTACCCTGTATCCCTCCCATTACCCCTCCCCCTTCCATTACCCTACTTTTCTTCTGACTCTCTCTCTACTTTTGGGCATTTTTGTTTGCAGTACGGATACTGAGAGATCATCATAAAATTTGGTCTTTTACCTACTTTCAGCACACATCTCCTATCCAAGCGATCTCTGTCATAGTGGTCCCTCCTCTATCCCATTGCCCTCTCCCCTAGCACTTGACATAGCTTTCAACTAGGGACCAATCCTCCTAGCCCTTGTTTCTACTATCCTTGGGTGTTAGTCTCATACTGTTATTTTATTTATTTATTTTTTTTTTTTTTTTGGTTTTTGGGTCACACCTGGCGATGCACAGGGGTTACTCCTGGCTCTGCACTCAGGAATTACTCCTGGCGGTGCTCAGGGGACCATATGGGATGCTGGGATTTGAACCCGGGTCGGCCGCGTGCAAGGCAAACGCCCTACCCGCTATGCTATCACTCCAGCCCCTCATACTGTTATTTTATATCCCACAAATGAGTGGGATCATCTATGTCTGTCCCTCTCCTTCTGAGTCATTTCCCTTAACATACTTTCCATGTTCATCCATTTATAAGCAAATTTCATGTCTTTTCTATTTTTCATGATTTTTCTGACAGCTGCATAGTATTCCATTGTGTAGCCATATTATTGTTTCTTTAACCAGTTGTCTGTTCTCAGTCACTCAGATTGTTTTCCGGTTCTGGCTATTGTGAACAGTGCTTCAATGAGTATACAAGTGCAGATGTCATATCTGCTGTTTTTTTGTTTTTGTTTTATACCCCTGGGATGTATTCCCAGAAGTGGTATTGCAGGATTACATGGAAGCTCAATTTTTAGTTTTTTGAGGAATGTCCATATTATTTTCCAAAAAGGCTGGACCATTTGGCATTCCTGCCATTAATGATTGAGGGTCCCTTTCTCCCCACATCTGAGCAGAGGCACCAAAGAAGCAATGAGGGCAAGAATCAAGGACTGATTTCAGTCTTTTTTCTTTCATTGTTTATTGAGTATGAATTAAGTGTTATTTTAGACATGATTAATTTCTCTTAATATCAGAAACTACCTCTTTTCAACCTAAATATCATCAATTACAAAGTGTACTTATTAACCACCAGCTGAGTTAGAATCAGTGCGATACTATACTTGCTGATAACTTCAGGTGTCTCAGTCCCCCCACCTTTTTTTTTAACTCAGGTAAGAAGTTAAATGTTCCAATGTTATGCAGATTAAAGATAGTTTTATAAAGTAGCTATCTTAGTGCTTATTCACATAATCTATACTCAAATGGCAGTGATTTTTTTTGTATTAATAAGCAGTACTATTTAATAATTGCCTTTTTGTTTGTTTATTTGTTTTTGGGTCACACCAGCAATGCACAGGGGTTACTCCTGGCTCTTCACTCAGGAATTACTCCTGGTGGAGCTTACTGGACATTTTGGAATGCTGGGAGTCAAACCCGGTTTGGCCGCATGCAAGGCAAATGCCCTACCCGCTGTGCTATCACTCCAGCCCCTATTAATTAAGTTTTATGAAAGAATTTATCTTCTTGAGATACTCTTCAAATTTGAGCTTTCTGATGATTTTTAAAGAGTCCTTTTCTAGAATCTCTGGAAGTGCATTTTATGATGCTGCTTGGGGAGAACTTAATTATGATTTTATTAAAGCTACGTAAAATGAGAGCTTGGATTCAATTTTCTGAAACTTGTTTTTTGGTTTTGGGGGCCATCCCAGCTGTGCTCAGGGCTTACTCCTAACTGCTCTTGGGGATCATTCCTGGCAGTGCTTCTGGGGAACATATATGGTGGCACAGATCAAATTCAGGTCAGCAGTAAGCAAGACAGTTGTCTTGCCCAGTGTACTATCTCTCAGACCCCTTCTGAATTTTTGTATTAGTTTATTTTTGTCTTTTAAAGCAAAACAGTAGCACATGCTATATATAACTGTATAGGTCCTATGGAAATCTGTAACTTTTATTAGTGCTACAGTTATACTTAATACTCTCTTACAAGTTAGGAGTTCTTTAAGCCAACATTTAAAAACAACAGGGGTTGTTTTTAGTGGTGATAGAAGGGGTATATTTCTTATGAGGTCTTTTATGGAGGCAGCAAGTACACTAGAAAACTTTGTGTGTGTGTGTGTGTGTGTGTGTATGTGTGTGTGTGTGTGTGTGTGTGCGCGCGCGCCACAAGTGCTTTTCAAGGGGATACTCCTAGAAACTTGAAGGTCTTTCCTGTTGGTGCTCAGGAAAAATGTAGTAACCAGGGCTCAGACCAGGGCTTCCTACATGTAAGCATTTGTTCAGCCTTTGAGCTGTCATTTCAGCTCAAAGCTTTGACTTTTGGGACTGGAGCAATAGCACAGTGGGTAGGGCATTTGCCTTGCACGAGGCCGACCCGGGTTCGATTCCTAGCATCCCATATGGTCCACCGAGCATCACCAGGGGTGATTTCTGAGAGCAGAGCCAGGAGTAACCCCTGTGCATTGCCGGGTGTGACCCAAAAAGCAAAAACAACAACAACAACAACAAAGCTTTGACTTTTTTTATTTGGGTTTTTTTTTTCTTTTTGGGTCACACCCAGAAATGCTCAGGGGTTACTCCTGGCTCTGCACTCAGGAATCACTCCTGGTGGTATTGGGGGACCATATGGGATGCCGAGAATCAAACCTGGGTCTGCCACGTGCAAGGCAAATGCTCTACCCGCTGTACTATCACTCCAGTCCCTCAGAGCTTTGACATTTTAAAAAATAAAGTTTTTGTTGGAATAGTTTGGGATTTACAGAACAGTTGCAAGGATAGTTCAATGAATTCCCTCTATACCTGTTACTTAGTTTAAATTATCTTTAATGTTGTCATGTTATATTCCTATTACTACATTTGTCAACATTAAAGAAACACATTGGCAATCATATTAACTAAATGCTAGACTTCATTTGAACTTCTCCAATCTTTTTGTTACTAGCATTTGCCAACTCAGGATCCCATATTACATTTTCTTTCCATGTTTCTACTAATCTTCTGATGTGTGACAGTTACTCAGTTTACTTGTTTTTGATGACCATGAGAGTGCTGAGTAATATTGATCAGATAGTTTATGCACTTTCTTTCAGTTTGAGTTTGTATAAAATTTTCCTCTTGGTTAGACTGGAATTGTAGGTTTGGGAAAAAGTATTATAGATGTGAATTTCGCTTACTGTGCCAGTGACATGATATCAGTGTAATTTATCACTGGTTATATTAAATTAACTTTGATCTCTTGGTAGTTGCCAGATTTTTTCTACTGTAAAGTTAGCATTTTTCCTTTTCTATATTCTTTTAGAAGCAGGTCACTAAATTTTGCCTGCTGGTAAATTGAGGAGGGAGATTAAACTTATGAGTAATTGGTGTTGAAACATTGTGTGCTTTGTATACCTTTGTAATTCATGGTGACTAAATTTTTTTTTAATTAAATAAAATATAAACTCCACCTCTTGGAATGAGGAGTGTCTAGATAATGATATTTGAAATTATTTTATGAGGAAATCTTATCTCTTCTCTTTTTGTTTGGGGGATCACTCCCCCAAAAGTTCTCAGGAGTTCACATGATGAGGATCAAATCGAAGACTCTTATATTCAGAGCACGTGCTCCAGCCCATTGAGCCATCTGGTCTCTTCGCTTTATTTACTTAATCATACACATGGTCACACAGCACTTAACCACTGGAATAAGTTCTTAAAAATGTATTCTAGGTACTTTTATCAGTGTGTACCTCTCATAGATGATAATTAAGCAGACTTACACTGTTTAACCTGCTACGTGCCTAAGCTAAATGGTAGAGCCTTTTGTGATTATTGCCTTATATGAGGACCATTGTTGACCAAGCAACACTTGTCTGTATTTAGTTGACCCTCAGATCAGCAGACTCTCCAACCACAGTTTCAGGTAGCAGCAGACTCTGCAACTACAGATTGAGGCGGCTGCCAATTGAAAATATGAAAGTATGATGTAGTTAAGCCTATGATCCCTGCATCTGTTGTGAACCTAGAGATGTTCTCTTTTTCCTTCCTTTTTTACTTTCTTGTTCTTTCTTTCATTGTTCCCTAATCACTGTAGTATAATGACTCTTTACATAGCGTGTACATTTATTAGGTATTACAAGTGACCTAGACATTATTTTAAGTACTTGAGAGGATGTGTATAGGTTATATGTAAATTTTAACATTTTATATAAGGAACATGAACATCTTTGAACTGAGGTATCCTTGAGGGTCCTGGAACCTATCTCATGCTGATACCAAGAAATAGCTCTGTGTTTGTGTGTATATATGTATGTATCTATATATGTATAATTGTATACAAGTTATATCTGATATGTTACTAATAATAATATATTACATTATATTTTATTATTGTCACTGTCACTGTCATCCCGTTGCTCATCGATTTGCTCGAGCAGGCACCAGTAATGTCTCCATTTTGAGGCTTATTACTGTTTTTGGCATATCGAATATGCCACAGGTAGCATGCCAGGTTCTCCCGTGCGGGCTAGATACTCTCAATAGCTTGCTGGGCTCTCTGAAAGGGATGGAGGAATCAAACTCGGGTCGGCCACGTGTAAGGCAAATGCCCTGCCACTGTGCTATCGATCCAGCCTATATTTTATATATAAGAAATAACTATACATATATTTACATGTACAGCCTTGCTATAGTTATTGTAATTTTTCTCCAAACCTGTAACCTATGAGAGAAAAGTAAAATAAACCATCTGTGCATATTTTCCATGTTTATTGAACTTATATTTAGTTTATTTTTGTTATAATGTTAGCATATATCTGCTATTATGGATTTAGTAAATTTTTGGTCAGAGTGATAGTATAGCAGGCAGGCACTTGCCTTGTACACCGTCAACCTGGGTTTGATCCCCAAGCGAATATGATTCTCCAGGCCCTACCAGGAGTAATCCCTGACATAGAACCAGGAGTAAGCCCTGATCATTACCTGGTGTGCACACCCCCCACCCCCAGAAGAAAAAAAGAAATTGGTGAATCTGTATCACATCCTAATCTTTCCTTATTGAAATTTTGAATTATTTATTATTTGAAATACCAATCAGTGGATGTCTTTATTTACAAGTATTGGTTAGAGAATCCTCTGCCTTGTTTATCTGACTTTTTGTTGTTTTGATTTGGGGGCCATACCCGGCTGTGCTCAGGGCTTACTTCTTGGTCTGCATGCAGGGATTATTCCTGGCAGTCTCTGGAGACAATCACTCAGGTGATTGAACCTGAGTCAGTCACATGCAAGGCAAGAGCTCTACCCACTTTAGTAGCACTCTATTCCATCTGACTTAATTTTTAATTCTTGCTTTAATGTCTTGATTTCTTGCAATTCTATTGTAGCTGTTCCTGTGAATTTTTAGTCTTAATATAAATATTGGCAAAATGACATCAAATGTAGGGTTTGTTTAAGAATATTCTTTTTAATTATATTTTGTATTTTTAGTTGTTCCAGTTTAGACTTTCTGAAGATCTTTCTCTCTCTCTAATGAGAAGCAGGAAGTAAGCTACACAATTCACAAAACCTGTTGCATGTTCTTGCACTGAGGTCCATGATGTTTTTTTTATCTGAGTAGAAAACCCTATCTTTGTTCACTAGAGCGATAGTACCGTGTGTATGACGCTTGCCTTCCCACTCTGGGTTTCAGTGCCAAGCACCCCGTATAGTACCCCTAGCCTTGACACAAATCATCCCTGAACACAAAGTGAGGAATCTGCCCTGAGCACTGTGGATTGTGGACCCCCTGGAAGGAAGGTAGGAAGAAAGGGACGGAGGGAGAAAGGAAGGAAGAGAGGGAGGGAGGGAGGGAGGAAGGAAGGAATAGAGGGAGGGAAGGAAGGAAGGAAGGAAGGAAGGAAGGAAGGAAGGAAGGAAGGAAGGAAGGAAGGAAGGAAGGAGGGAAGGAAGGAAGGAAGGAAGGAAGGAAGGAAGGAAGGAAGGAAGGAAGGAAGATACCCTCAAATAAGAAAATCCTATCTTTAGCTGAAGTATGAAAACCAAAATGACAGAGAAATAAGACCTATAAAAGGGGGATGAAGGGATGAAGGTGTAGGTTTTTTAAAAATTTCCTTCCTCTCCTCCCCTCCCCTCTCCTCTCCTCCCCTTCCCTCTCCTCTCCTCCCCTCCCCTCTCCTCCCCTCCCCTCCCCTCTCCTTTCCTCTCCTCCCCTGCCCTCCCCTCTCCTCCCCTCCCCTCTCTTCCCCTCTCCTCTCCTCCCCTCCCTTTCTTTCCTGTCAAACATTCCATCTGTCCCACACTATTCCCGCCCCCATCCCCTTCTTATTGAACTTGAGTGCCCCACTTTGTGGAAGGCTGGATCTTCTGGAAGGTTGGATGATCTGTCCTCAGAAGGCTAATGCTTTTCTAGGGGGAATGAGACCCTCACGGAGATACAAATTCAGTTCAGCTCAGAATCATTACTCAGCAAATACATTGACACATTTTTTCATGGAGCAGACTACACAATCACAGTTTTGTAGCTGTGATTTAGTTCATCTGTCTAACATTATTTTGGGATCTCTTACTGTTCATATTGATGACTCTACACAACTGTTTTTCTCACACTTATATTCTCTTGAGAAAAAAAATTTTTTTTACCTGTAGCACATGAGTTTGATACCTTAAAAAGTAGACACAAATATTTCTTGCATGGATCTAAGCACAGTAGAATTGCCTTTGGTTCTAAGAAAAAAATCCAGATATAATATCCGTGTTTTCCGTAGGGACTAATTATACAAATTGTTTAAATGCTTCATCATTTAATGGATTTTTATGTTTATAAGTTTGTTTGACCTTGGTAATATCAACATTTATTGCCATTATAATTTAAAGAGTACAGAATTTTGTGGAGAAATATTTTGAGGTTTTTTGTTTTTTTCGGAGGGGGGCAGACAATATACAGTGCTCAGGGCTTCCACCTGCTCTGTGCTCAGGGATCACAACTAATGGGGAAAAGAGGACCGTATGTGGTTCTGGGGATTGACCCCGGTGCAAGGCAAGTGCCTCCTTGCTGTACTATTACTTCAGTCCCAAGTGTACAGAATTTTAGAACATTCAAATCATCAAGGTTGTTTTTTTTTTGGGGGGGGAGTCATAAAAATGGGCTATAGGGGCTGGAGCAATAGCACAGTGGGTAGGGCATTTGCCTTGCATGCGGCTGACCCAGGTTTGATTCCCACCATCCCATATGGCCCCTCAAGAACCATCAGGAGTAATTCCTGAGTGCAAAGCCAGGAGTAACCCCTGTGCATCACTGGGTGTGACCCAAAATTTTTTAAAAAAAGGCCTATAATGGATTTTTATTTACATTTTTAGAAGTTTGTTTGACTTTTATTTAGTGGTGAGCAAGGAAAACAATCTGTGTGCTTTTTTATTTTATTTTATTTTTTTCAGTGCTTTGTATTTCTGCTACTTTCCTTTATCTCTCAACATAATTCACTAGTGAGAAAAAATGTTTTGAAGCTTATAGCTTTAGAAATACTTATACATTCATGAACTTTGCTTATAAATGGATTGACATGAAGAGTATCATATTGAGTGAAATGAGTGAGACTAATACCTAAGTTTAGGGTAAACAGAGGCCAGGA
>NC_073304.1:82230751-82495751 GCF_027595985.1 Sorex araneus
AATTAACTACTTTCTAATTATGCACTGAGGCAGACACCATGATGTGCTGTGGGTCTTTGCCAGCAAATGGAAACATGGGAGATATAAACGAGCAGACTACCAGAGGGAATTGTTAGAGAGACTTCTTGAAGTCATCAACTTGCAAAGCAGAGATTTACTCCTGCCTCAATGAATAATGCAAACTTGTTCATATCATTAGTCACTATGGTATATATACTATGGTATGTAATCTTTAGGAAACTCCCCTTTTTCTTTCTCTTTTTTTTTCTGGAACATAGACACAATCTTAACAGTTTTTTTTTAGCTGCCCCATTATATTATTGGGAGGTCTGCTACCATTAACTTTGTTCTCTGTCCTTGAGCAGAATCTTTCCATGTGACTTTCTCAGTATTATCTGACATGTGAGCTTACATGTTTAACCAAGAGAACTCAGCCTCATAAAATGACCCTTTGTTAGCTCCTTAGGTAATACCAGTGGTTTTGAAACATATTTGAATTGTGGTATTTGAATTGTAGAAAGAGAAGGAACTAGCAGTGGAAAGCTCAAGTCTATCATTAAATGTTTAATGTATTAATCAAGAATATTTTTATCAACTAAGAATAGCTTATTTTTTATGATCCTAACTAAGTTCATATCATGATTCAATCACTAACTGAGAAGGATACATTGGGGAAATTATTTTAATGTTCTATGCCTTACTTTCTTCATTTCTAACATGGGATAGCTACCTTGTAGATGTGTTCTGAGAATTCAGTGAGTTGATATGTGAAGAGTTTACAGTGGTGCTAACACATGGCAAGTACTTAGCAAACGTTATCCATTACTCCTTTTTAGAAGTGCTAACTCTAGGGCAAGCTAGGTAGTGCTGCCTTCCCAAACTGCTTGACTCACTTGGAACAAATATTTAATCAGTGTTTATTATTCCTAGAAATTTAAGTATGTTTATAATTTGTACCATATGCAAATAGCAACACATGCACTAATGATAGATTAGTGCACATACAATAGTACCACATGCACTAATGATAGATATATATTTATTTAATATTGGGGGGGTCTCCCAAGCAGTGATAAGAGGACCTTGGGCTATCTCCCAGATATTCTTAGGCTGGATGTTCCAATACTAGCGTCCAAAAATGTGGAGCTGCTTGGACCCTTGTGGTGCCAAGGATCACTTGAGAGTGCTCGTGGGCCAGCTGGGCCATTCCCAGTGCTGAGCTACAGTTACAAAGTTGTTCATGATTGAGTTTCTGTCATACAATGATAGGACAACTCTTAAGCCACCTTCTCAACATGCTCAGAAACTATGCCCTTCACTCCATGTCTTTCTGAGATAGCTTTCTGCAGCATCAATCTCATTTTTTTTCAAAGTTTTATTTTATTAAAACACAAAGAATTACAAAATTAATTGCAGTGTTTTAAAGGGGGTACCCCCATCATTCTTGGCCGCAGAGTATAGGGAGGAAAAGGAAAGAAACAGTGAAGGGGAGAGGAAGAAGAGAGAGTTGAGAAGCAACAGAGGGAAGGTTAAGGGGATTAAGGTACATCTGTGTTAAGGAATGATAAAGCCAGGTGTCCAAACCACAGAGTCAACAACACTGAAATCATGAGATCCAAACTTCACTTCATCACTGTATCGCTGTCTTGTCGTTGATCATCGATTTGCTCAAGCAGGCACCAATAATATCTCGATTGTCCTAGCCCTGAGATTTTAGCAGCCTCTCTTTACTTGTTCTTAACCAAACTTAAACAACCAAATTTAAAAAGGTGCCTGTCAAGATAGCAGACTGGAGTTGGGGGTAATGGATGGTGGGGGCTGGAGGTAGTGCTATGGCAGGGAACTTGGGAGCATTGGTGGAGGGAGGTTTACACAGTAGTAGGATGGTGTTGGAACATTATATGTCTAAAAATCAACTAGAAAAAGTTTGTAGATCGTGGTACTTTAATAATTTTCTTAAATTTTTAAATAGAAAAAAGTGTTTACTTGTGGGAAAAACTCAAATGAAGCCAAATTCATTTTACTATCTAAGATTTGCCCCAATTGCAGGCACTATGAATAAGACTTGCATTTTGAGTAGTTGTTAATTCAGCAGTTTATCTATTTTAATTTAGGATTTGGGTGTTGGGCTAAGCCCAGCTTTGCCTGAGATTGCACTTGGTGGTGCTCAGAACACCATTTGTGGTGCCAGAAACCTAACTGGGTTCTTCCCTATGCATGGCAAGTATCTTATCTCAAATACTATCTCTCTAGCCCTAATTTAGTAATGTATTATGTACTTTGTGCAAAGTATGCTTGAGATGATAACAAGTATTTCTTCTTTTAAGTATCTTACCTTGTATACTGGCACAAATAGTTCCAAAATACTCTATTTGAAGCATTCTCAAAGGAGATTATATTTCATGAGAAGACATACATTGGGATCAGAGGGGTAGTACAGTGTAAAGTGCTTACCTTGCATGTGGCCAACCCAGATTCAATCCCTATTACTAAATATGGTCCATGAAGCATCACCAGGAGTTATGCCTGGGCACAAAGTCAGTAGTAATCCCTGAGCCTGCTAAACAAATAAAATTTCCTGGCTCCCTAATGAACAGAATTTCATAGGGAGGGGGCAATGAAGAAAACAAATCTTCAAAAAAACATCCTTAGGCAGGCCATATTGGAAAGAAAAAAGAATAAGAAACATTGATCTAAATGAAACATAGTGTCACATAATGGCTGGAAATCAGAAACCTTACCACTTTGGAACAAGTAGATAATGTGTAAGAATCATTTCTTATTTGGTTGATTACAGAATGAATTTAATCCTCCATGTAAGACCCCACAATATGTAATAGTGTATAAAATATTTTCTTTACATCAAAGAAAAAAGGTTATGGTTTCCATCCTTAGCATCCTGGTAATAAAACAATTCATAATCCATAATGCAGTGCCAGTTCCTTGGCACTATGTGTGAGTTCACTCCATTTCATAATATGAGGGGGAAGCAAGTCTATGTATTGAAAACATGGAAGAAATCTTTATTAGAGAATGGTGAGAATTGAACTGGACTTTGGAACTTGGGTAAAGGGAAAAAATGAAAAATATGATTCCAAATTTTGAAGTTGGAGATGAGAACGAGTAGGTGTGTGGAAAGGATGGAACGATGTCTATTTCTGGCATTAATCAGGTGCATAATAAATACTGATTGATTGTGTGTATTTGGAGTAGGAGCTGATGGGCAATGGTGGAGATGCAAGTCTTCTGAGATACAAAGCTAGATTTGGGGCCGGGGCTGGGGCTTGATTGTTATCACTGGTATCGCACATTTCCCCGTGGCCCCAGCACCACTAGGTATGTCCCACACTCCTAAAATGAATCTGATCAATGTGAATACTCATTCTTGTTCTAACATGATAGATTTTTATTTGGTAATCCCAGTTTAAGTTAGAACAAGTTTTAATTTGTCCTTCTATGATACTATAATCGTGAAAGAAACTTTTTACTCAAATTGTCAGATGGAACCACTTCAGATCTCACTTTAGATCCAACAGCACTGTACAGTTGGATTCTTGAGGGGTAATTTGGCCTGCAGAATATTCTCCTGTAAGCCAGGAGTGATAGCAAAGATGTCCAGGAAAGACATTACAGGTTAAATGTTGTGGAGCTGTAACTTGGTAAGACTGTGACCTTGCTGTTTAAAGGGGTTAAGACAGCCTGTGGGGGCGGGGGGAAAGATGAAGTTTGGCTGATATTTTAGGGTTTGCTGCCTTGGAGCTCAGCCTCTGGAGCAGTAACACGAAGAGACAAAACTCCGGGTATATTTTGGGAGAGTGCTACCAGCAGGAGCCCGTCTCTATCCAGCAATTCAGTTGCAGAAATTATTTTTCTTCGGTGGAAGGGAGCTAGATTCTAGCACTAACATTCTGAGTGCATATCAATTTTCATTCCAAGGAGCCCATCTCATCTTTTATTTGTCTGGATCATTCTTCCCATTCTTCAGTCTCCTCTGCTGTCATCCAGGACACAGCCAGTCCCAGGTGGCTTCTCCTGTTATGCTTAAACTCATTTGTGATCTAGATCAGCACCCTCAGCTACTACGACCTTGTCTTTATTTTATTTGAGATATAATGTAGTCAGAAGGCAACTTCTGCATTAAGAAGGTCTTCCAGAAGCCCAGAGAGCACAGATGATTCCGTTGCTTCTTTACTTGGTTTCTTTTGGCAGTAGCTGATCATTAAATGAGGCTGAGGAGAAGAAGAGTTATAAAATTAGTATGATATTGATGATTTTTTTTTTGGGGGGGGAAGTCTCCACTTTCTTGATTGTGGATGCCTGAAATAAATGTCTTTAGAAGGAAAATAAGACCTCTTAGATGGACTTAAAATATGACACACACATCAGGTGATAGTATATTAAGCGAGTAAATGCAGGCATGAAGAGCACTTCTCTCAGTTTCTTTGTAGAGAATAGTTTTGATGATAGGTTGAGCCCCGAGTATCACAAAGGGAACAGCAGGATGGGTGTAGGTAGAACAAATCTGGCATTGCCAGATTTTGCCCATTGAACAGTTTTTTCCTATATAGATACTGCTATATAGATATAGATGCTGCTATATCTCTTCAAGGTATAGCAGTAAGAGCAGATCACTGGCTTTATATTTAGTCCTGAAGTCTTTTTCTTTTGTATCCTCTCAATAACGTAAAGTAAGGAATTATTTACTTATTGATAATGCAGTGTTGGGAGGCAGAAGGCAGGCCACAATTTGATCTAAAATCCGTCAAAACTGGAGTAACCGCTCCAGTCTCAAGCATCTTGGTAAGTAAGTGCTTTTCATGTGTTGTTTTATTTCATCCTCACAGTGCCCTTGCAAAGTAAGCTCTAGTGTTATACTCCCTTACATAGGAGTAAACTGAGGGTCACAGACATTAATTAACTTATTGCGATAACATAGCTAGTAGGTAGAAGAGCTAGTCTTCATAGGAAGTTTGTTTGATTCTAGGCTCTTTTTATTAGCTCTTTTTATAATCTCTTTTTATATGCCTCTCTGAGAGAGAGAGAGAGAGAGAGAGAGAGAGAGAGAGAGAGAGATCACTAAGCTCTACCTCTGCCCCCACCTTTATTTTGAAAGGCAAGTGTCTTCTTTTGAGGAAGTTATGAATAAAACTGAATTACCATCTTGTTATGTGACATATGAGAATCCAGATTAGATCCCAAGAAGCCAGCATAATTCTCCTGAAATGTTTGCTCTTGGATCAAACCCTCCACTTCACTATCACTATCACTATCATTTC
Organism: Sorex araneus; assembly: GCF_027595985.1. NCBI lineage: Eukaryota > Metazoa > Chordata > Mammalia > Eulipotyphla > Soricidae > Sorex > Sorex araneus. Next base: position 82,236,028 of record NC_073304.1, read on the forward strand.
GTTGCTCATCAATTTGATTGAGCGGGCACCAGTAACATCTCCATTGTGAGATTTGTTGCTACTGTGTTTGGCATATTGGATACACCACGGGTAGCTTGCCAGGCTCTACCGTGCAGGCGAGATACTTTTGGTAGCTTTCTGAGCTCTCCAAGAGGGGCGGAGGAATCGAACCCGGGTCAGCTGTGTGCAAGGCAAACACCCTACCGCTCTGCTATCACTCCAGCCTCCACTTCAAGGAGAAAGAATTCAAACAGACCTTATTTATATTTGTGTGGAAAGAAAAGTAAGGCTTCTCACCCACAATTCTGCTGGTCTTTGTGCACAAAAATTGGCCAAATAGGTGAGAGAGTCATCAAAAATCTACCTACCTAGGGAGGGGAAAAGGCCAGGAAAGTGGCTAACTAGCTATGGCCTGGAGTTACAGAGTTGAAGTGAGAGAGAAATTAGAAATAGATCATTATCAGTTGTAACTTGCATCCAAATTTGCATTCTTGTGTACTGCAGGAAGCCTAAGCTGAGAATTAGCAATAAAACTAGTCTCTGCAAAAATAAACATGAACTACACTGTCATGGTTATTTCCACAGTGCAGGTCAAACAATTCTTGCTGAAAATAAGCTCACAGTAAAAATTTACAAACCAAGTGAGGAAAGATGAGAAAGGGAAGAGAGCACATACCATGAACTGGAGATGATAAAAATGAAGACACTATAAATTAAATCTGTAAGATGACATTTATAAACTATAAAATAAATCTATAAAATAAAAAATATCAACTAAATAAATAGACTATAAATGGATAAGTAAAAGAGTAAAACATAGCATGGAAAAAGCAAATAAATGTGGAAAACCGAAACAAAACTTGGAAATGAAACTGTTGTCATTGAGGTTAAAAGTTTATTACTAGAATTGACAGGTTAGAAGCCATTTTAGAAGAACAGGATTAGAATAAAAATTTGTGAATTTTAGGGTGGGTTTAAGGAAGCACCTTTAGTACCTACAGGAATAAAGAGATCATTGTATAAATGATAAACAAACAAGAGATCATTGTAGGAGCAGGAGATAGAAAAGATAAAGTTTCCCTAAATGATGTCCTAAAAGAGGTTCTTTCAGAAGAAAAGAATGGAAGTTAAATCTATGATTTTTGACTTACAGACTTTCAAAAACCTCAGGACACATGTCCTTAGGTACTTGAACCATACATAGCTAATTCCAAGCAGTGAAATAAAAGATCAACACTCGGGTGTACATTGATGAAACTGTTAAATATCAAAGAAAAATATCAATGCAACCAGAGATTAAAAAAATAATAATTGCTGTCCAACTGACAATAGAGTTCTTATCACACAATAACAGATGCCAAGAGACTGTGGAATTGTATCTTAAATGGTCTACAGTAAAAAGACTCTTTCCCTGTAATTCAACATCCTGCTGCCTTACTCTTCTATATTATCCTTCAAGATGAGATCTAAGAAAAAAATATTCTCAGACAAGGCAAGACTAAGAGGTTTTACTACTCAATGACCCCAGCTCAAAGAACTAATAAATGAGATGCTTCAGTAACAATATTCAATTTTGGATATTGAAATCAAAAAGCAGAAAGTGAAATTCATAAAGCCATGCTGACAGAGGCAACTGGCAAACATGTTGATAAATCAAGATAAGCATGGGGTGTTTTTAAAATTGGAATGAAACTATATTAGAGTCTTTAGAAACCAGAACCAATAGAGTATGTTTCTGCCTGGAGAGATTTTTATTAAAGAAATGTTGACAATTATGGAGGCTGTGGGTAGAGGACAGCTTTCTGATTGGAGTGAGTGAATTCTGAATTCCTTAGATAGCAATAATCCTCTCTTTGGTGCAGGGAATATTTCACAATGCAAGTAGATACCTGAAACCACAAATCATAACAAACTATGCATATATCATGTCTATAGCACCAAACATGGTATACTACATATACATGGCTATGATGAAGTTAGTTAAATTCAGTACTGTTTGAGATTTAAAACAAGAATAATGAATAATTATAGCTATATATATAAATAAAAGTTATATAAACAGATACATACCTTTTGTTTTTTTTTTTTCTTTTTGGGTCACACCCAGCGATGCTCAGGGTTATTCCTGGCTCTGCACTCAGAAATTACTCCTGGTGGTGCTTGGGGAACCATATGGGATGCTGGGAATTGAACCCAGGTTGGCTGCGTGCAAGACAAATGCCCTACCCGATGTGCTATCACTCCAGCCCCAGTTATATACGTTTTATATGCAAGAAGTTATATAAAAAGTCATATACTTTTTTGAGAGTACTACAAAGAGGTTGATCTAAACTGTTGCTTCCAAATTAATAAAGATAGAATGAGGACTCTAGAAAACTAAATCAATTAGATGGTAGTTAACAGGAAAAGGAGAAGGAACAAAAGTGTCTAGCAGAATACAAAAAATTAAAAGGTAGAAGTAAGTTCACATTTGTCCTTGACAAGTGGATTGTATGTCTTTAAAAATAGGAGATACAAGTTAGAGTTTAGAACTTCTAGCTAAATGCTGTTCATTCATTTATATATTTTTGAATAATTTTCTAAATTTCAGGCACAATTATTACAGTGTGTTAATGGTAGGATTTCATGAATACAATGTTACAGCACCACACCGTTACACCGAAGTGTCCACTTACCTCTATCATTTTCCCTCCCCCTGCCTGCCTATACTACCCCCCACCTGTCCTGCCCCTCCCCCATTCCAGACCATGGGAAGCTCCTTCTATACACCAGTTAATTAGGTTCTGTGCCTTTGGATATTTGTTATTCCTCTGCTATGTTTCTTTATATCCCATATATAAGAGAGAGGGCTTTCCCCCTGTCTTATATATGGTATATAAAGAAACATAGTAAAGCCCCTTCCCGACCACGAGGAAGGGGAAGGCAGACAGCAGAGTGGACCTGGGCACAATTTGCGGGGCCGCAGGTCACTGTCCGCCGTGCTGGAATTGAAGGTTCCACTTGGTGGCAAGCAGTTTCCACAGGAGCTGGCCTAGGGTGGACGTGTGCATGCAAGGTGGACGTGTGTGTGCAAATCGAGCCTGGCGTTTGGCCGTGGCAAAGCCTGGATCATCTACAAAGGTCTCTGATGACCTCACCTGGTCGTGGTAGCAAAGAGGCCTTCGGTTCTTCTCACTGATGGACTTATTTTGGCAAAATGTGAGTGAAACAGACTGCATAAAAGACAGCCAAGGGGCCGGGAGCGATAGTACCGTGGGTAGGGCATTTGCCTGGCACACACATAGCTAACCCGGGTTTGATCCCTGGCATCCTGTATGGTCCCCTGAGTACCACCAGGAGTAATTAATGAGTGCAGAGCCCGGAGAAACCCCTGAGCATCCCCAGGTGTGGTCCCCACTTCCTCCCACCCTCCCCGCCCACCTACACACTCCCACACAGTCAGGCTTAGTAAAACATTGCCATACAGTATATTATTTACAAGGAATATAATTAGCATCACACTATTTATATAAGGAAAATAGTTCTGGTCCTTTGTTGTTACCTTACACATGACATTCGGACACAGTGGGGAAACATCGCCGATTTCTGGAAGGTTTCTTTAACTCGCTGTTGTATAAATAACAGTCCCATCACGGAAGCAGACATAGTGAGACTGACTGGTCCATTTCTACTTTGGAACTGTAGTTATTTGGGGTAGAAACCGCTGGTCCGTTCATTAGAGTGCCTGGAAAGAATGCATCCCATCTAGAGAAGATGGTCCATTTACTGTCCGGAGAATGGCATGAGTATTTCTGCTGCTTTCTTTCTTTGTGCATTTATTCAGTGTATTGATATGAATATCAATATATGTATTGATATGAATATGAATAGCACAGCAGAGCCTGGCAAGCTCCCCGTGGCATATTCGATATGCCAAAAACAGTAACAATAATGGGTCTCATTCCCCTGACCTGAAAGAGCCTTCGATATGATACCGTTAGGAGGGAGGAGTAAGGAGAGGCTGCTAAAATCTCAGGTCCAGGACGAATGGAGATGTTACTGGTGCCCGCTCGAGTAAATCTATGAACAATGGGATGACAGTAATACAGTGATATAGGAGAGAGATCATTCAGTCTGTCCCTCTCTACACTCAGCATGATACTCCCCAGATCTATCCTCACAAATCGCATGATTTTATCTTTTCTTACGTCTATTGTTCATATATACCATGTTATATACCTTTTTTTTCTTTAATTCAGTCATCTGTTCTTGGACACTGTGTTGTTTCCAGATTTCACTATTTGTGAATAATGCTGCATTGAATGTAAGAGGAGCGCAGATGTCTTTTCTGGGGGGAGTGTTGGGCTCTTGGGATAGATGCCCCAAAGTCAAATTGTTGGATTATATGAAAGTTCAGTACTTAACTTTTTAAGAATTGCCCTTATTATTTTCAAAAAAGGCTGGACCAGTTTATATGCCCACCAACAGTTGATAAGGGTTTTCTTTTCCCCAAATCACCACCAAGACTAGTTGGTTATTTTATATATAAAAAAAATATGTATATATAAATTATGTGCTGCTTTTACTAGTATAAAGTTATATCTCAAAATTGATCACACAGGAAAACATAAAGAAGTCAGATACCCTGAAGATTATATGAGCATCACATATTTGTATCACTGCATCATCATCAAACTATAAATATCAAAAATTGAAATGATTTTCATTTCTGTGGCAAAGATAAAATAAGGAAACTATAAAAAAACTATAGCAAACATGTGGCATGTAGCTATAGCACAATTTAGAGGAAAATGTATAGCTTAAAATATATATAAAAATAAATAAATAAAATAAAATATATATCAAGATAAAAGATTTTTGAAAATTAATTAAATGGCAGTAAAATTTGGTGAAGGAATAAAATAGCAGGAAATATTTATGACAAAAGGTAAATTAATTTGGAAAAACAGAGTAGTAGGATTAAGAAAACAAAAAAACTGTTCTCTTAAAAATACTAACAAGGGGCTAAAGTGATAGCACAGCGGGTAGGGCATTTGCCTTGCACGTGTCCGATCTGGGTTCGAATCCCAGCATCCCATATGGTCCCTTGAGCACCGCCAGGGGTAATTCCTGAGTGCATGAGCCAGGAGTGACCCCTATGCATCGCCGGGTGTGACCCAAAAAGCAAAAAAAAAAAAAAATACTAACAAATCAACCACTTCCATTTATTTTAAAGAGTACATAAATTAATACTTGATTATAGAAATTGAATTTACTCATGCATCCAGAAATTAAGGTAGAATAGTAAATATAAGGATGTTTGTTATTCTAGGCTCTTACCATCTTTGTGGGTCTGGAGTGATAGCACAGGGGTAGGGTATTTGCCTTGCACGCAGCCGACTCGGGTTCGATTGATTCCTCTGCCCCTCTCGGAGAGCCCAGCAAGCTACCGAGAGTATCTCGCCCACACCGCAGAGCCTGACAAGCTACCCATGGCATATCAGATATGCTAAGCACAGTAACAAGTCTCACAATGGAGACGTTACTGGTGCCCGCTCAAGCAAATTGATGAGCAACGGGATGACAGTGACGGTGACAGTGACAGTGACAGTGACCATCTTTGTGGGCAGGAGCGATAGCACAGCGGGTAGGGTGTTTGCTTTGCACACTGCCGACCCAGGTTTGATTCCTCCGCTCCTCTCGGAGAGCCAGGCAAGCTACTGAGAGTATCTCCCCTGCATGGCCGAGCCTGGCAAGCTACCTGGAGCATATTTGATATGACAAAAACAGTAACAACAAGTCTCACAATGGAGACGTTACTGGTGCCCGCTCGAGCAAATCAATGACCAACAGGATGACAGTGATACAGTGATAACATCTTTGTGTTGGAAATATTTTACAGTTTAAAAAGTTGGAGCTGGAGCAATAGCACAGCCGCTAGGGCGTTTGCCTTGCACACACCCAACCCGGGTTCGATTCCCAGCATCCCATATGGTCCCCTGAGCACCTCCAGGGGTAATTCCTGAGTGCAGAGCCAGGAATAAACCCTGTGCATCACCTGTGTGACTGAAAAAGCAAAAAAAAAAAAAAAAAAAAAAAAAAAGTTATCAGTTATGTAAACATTAGCCCTTAGTTCAAGTTTTTGCCTATTGCCTATCTCCTAGGACACACACACTCATAAGAGGTCCCAGCTTTCTTCTATTAATTGTGTATCTAATTCCAAATTCTCTTCAGTCCCTAATTTTTATATGCTTGGTAAAAATCTGAAATCTTGGCAATTGAAGTTGTGATAGGGGTAGATTATGAAATGAATCGAATAAATATTGTGACTTTGGGGAGAACAATATTAATAAAAGATAAAGAGAACAAAGAGTCCTGACCAGGCTTGTTATAAAAAAAAAAGTGGGTGGTAGAGATACAAATTGGAGGAGGGTAAATGGTAACTGGACCAAGGGCAAATTTCATGAAAGACACAGGCTTTTTTTTTTTTTCTTCGGGTCACATCTGGCGATGCACAGGGGTTACTCCTGGCTCTGCACTAAGGAATTACCCTTGGCGGTGCTCAGGGGACCATATGGGATGCTGGGAATCGAACCTGGGCTGGCTGCGTGCAAGGCAAACGCCCTACCCGATGTGCTATTGCTCCAGCCCCAACACATGCTTTCTTGAGGTCACTTATCCCAGTTGTTTCAAGATTGTTTGGTTGCCTTTCCTGATCTGGTTGGTGTTCTGTCCCTCCCTTTGGTGGTAATTCCTATGTTTTGGAATATGTACATAAAAGCAAGCTTACACTCTGGCTTGATCTGAGACAGGCATACTTTTATGACACCTGGATATGAAAATATGCAAATAAAGGGTAGGCAAGCCCAGGGTCTGCAGTGGAGAGAACCAATTTCCCTTTTGTTAACATTTTCACTCTTGCTCTGAAAAATAAAAAAAAACACACATTTTTTTGCCTTTAAAAGAAATGCAGACTCAGTATATAGTTTTTACCATTCAATTAAAAATGACTGAACTTCCTTCCTCTCACAAGGTTCCTTTGATTTGAATAGTATTCTAGTCAATATGTTCAAACTATTTTTTTTCAAACTTTTATTGGCTATGTTTCTAAATTCTTCTCTAAAATTTATATTGGGAGGAAAATTATGACATCAGATTTTTTTCTTTAATATTTTATTTTCTTCCCTCATAAAATAAATGACCTAATTTTATGGCCTAGATTATTGTCCCTCTTCTGTTTTTTTTCTTTTAAAGTGCCTTTGTTTCATTATTTTAGCAGTGAGCTTGTATAGTTCATTATACAGGCAAGTTTCCAAAGGGCTAGTATTTTATGGCCATTTGTAGGTTATTAGTTTTTTTCCTCACATGGATATGAGCTTTGGTAGAGTAACATCTTAAAAATAGCCAGGTACACACAGAAAAGAAGCTACTGTTTTGATGAAACACAGATAATACTGTTGGTGCGTACCCTAAGATTCTGTCTGCATTACTCTCTGGTGACTCAGTGGCAGACCAGGATGCATGAGCATCTGTTTTGGTCACCTCCAACTAGTCTTAGAATGAAGTGAAGACTCAGTGAGGTTCCCAGGTACATTACAGTCTCTAATTCTCTTGTTGTAATAATCTGTTCTCTCACAGTGAAATGATCTGGTGTTTTGTATTCTTTGTGCTTGTGCCATTTATCTATGGTAGTTTCTCTCCGAAATAATTGAGTTCAATTTAAACTTACAGCAACCAAAGACTTAAGCCTCATTGGGGTCTTACCGTGACTCAAACTTTAAAACAGATACCAGCAAAGATTCCTTCTGTGGGCGTTTTCCCTTGAGACTCACACAAGGCTCCTTTAAGGTAGTCAGCTCAGGTTGTATTTTCACTTTTCTGCAAATGAAGACACTGACATTGAGAAGCCCCAGACTAGCCCAGGTTGCAGTTCAATGGGGAGGTTTACCTGACTAGGATCCCTTGGGTGATGATGCTCCTTTTTGGCGTTTCCAAATATAGCTTCTCCACTTACAGTGCAAATACATGTTTGCAAATGGTTATTACATACATAAACATTGCTGTTACAGCGCAGTTATGTGCCAAAGAAGAGGTAGTGATTGTAATTGTAATGATTGTGCTTATTTTCTTTTTGGTTTCAGTGTTATGTTTAAGCGAGAAAGATGTAATTTCCTTGTCTCTTTCTACAGTATTTACTAACATTTATCATATCTGTCACTGTTCTTATGGTACTGAATTTGATAAAGAGCAGAATAATTTAAAAAAAAAAAATACCAGGGCCAAAATCTTCTCAGGACCTGAGTGATGGAAATGACTGTTGTGTTCATTTTGTTAGTTAGATAATTATCCAACATTCATTTTGTTTTTTGCTTATATGGGCAGCCACGAAACCATTTTGCTAAATATTTAGTGGTGGTTCCCCTGGAGGACTAAGAAGATTGGATCCCAGGATACCCTCTGATTTAGCTTCTTGCTAAAGACTAGCTTTTCTCCCTTGCAGAAGAAAAGCGGGTGTAGCTTCTTCAACTTTGATGTGCCCATCAAATCAACAGTAAGGCCAGAATCTCTTGCCTCATTTATCAAAGACTGTGATTTGGTATAGCATCCTTCTTTAAATGCTCCCATAGCTTCTTCTGTAGTAGTTCTCTGGCATAAGGCCAGTGTAATTTGTAGTTGAATGTACTTATGCTTATTATGGGAGACAAGTTCTTATCTACCTACCTACCTACCTACCTAACTTTCTTCAGTTCCCTCCTCTGTCTGTGAAATGGGCATAATACTATGTGGCAGTTGATGAGAAGAATTATTTTACAAAGATTTAGAATTTAGAGATGTGGGCTTGGAGCAAGAGTATAGCAGGTACTCACTTGCCTTGCCTGTGGCCAACCCAGATTTGATCCCCGGCACCACGTATGGTTTCAGTAGTGATCCCTGAACACAGAGACAGAAGCAAACCCTTGGCATCCACTTGGATGTGTTCCCCAAGTAAACAACAGCAACAACAAAGAATTCAGAAGCGATTTCTTGTCTAATTTGTAGAGGTCATTGAAATCCTTGAATCTGACCTGCCTACACTAAGCTTTCCATGTGCTTGATTATAAAATTTTCACTTAAAAAAGGTAAATATTTTCTTTTCCAATTGTTATTGTTTTTCTCCCCAAGGGGATTTTTTTCAAAGCTAATTTATCTGCAGAGTGGCATATGCTTTAGGTCTGTACTTGCTAATTTACCTTGGAAAAATTAGGTCATCTTCAAATCTGGCAATGTAGCATATATACTTGGCAAATGGTCTAATTAAAAGCTTCCCTTAGATTAAAAAAAAAGAAGAAGAAGAAATGATTAGTATCTGTGATGTTTTCACTTTCAGGGCTTGTGTGTATGTAGGTATATGTCACTCCTTGTGTTACATTAAAAGTATGTTGACTATCTGCTAACAGTTCATCTCTTTTCTCCTGCAGCCTCCAAGTCTGTTATAAATAGTATGCTACGGGACCCTTCTCAGATTCCAGATGGAGTTCTCGCAAATCAGGTCTATCAGGTATTAATCACAGCTGTCTATTTTCAGTGGCAATGCTGTTATCTGCCTAGCAGAGTAAAGGATTTTAAACCTCATTTAATTACTGTCATCATAAACTATCACTGAGGTCAGGGTGCACCATAAATGGCAATGCAATATTTGCGAGAAGAGCATTTCACTTTTTAATCGCTTGCTTATAGTGAATTAAAAGCATGCAATTTTTGGTTTTTTTTTTATGATTTAATCTGAACCACATTGGAGAGCTTTTTACTTTTTTTCTTTAAACCATAATAATTACTACTTTTAGATATTTTTGAATAGTGGTTTCTGTAGTTGCCCCACCCAACCCCCATCTCTTGTTTCCAGTGCATTGTGAATGACTGCTGTTATGGCCCACTGGTGGACTGCATCAAACAGTATCCTTTCCCATAAAATTTTAGGTGCACAATTGACGAGCTTAGGCTCGCTGGAGGAGATGTGTCTAACTTTAACCTGACATAAAGTTCTGCTTCACAAAACACATTTCATACTCTTCTACTTTACATTCAATCAAGCGGAGGGTCACTGCAGACCATTCTTCTCTACAGCTTAAAAAAAAAAATCAGATAGACCATGGGAAGATGTCAAGTCAGCAGTTGTACATTCACATGTTCTTTCGATTTTCTTAGTTTTCAATGAGCTTAAAAGTACAGAGTCATTAGGCAGGGAGCATACTCTCCTGTATCCACTGCAATGCGATTACAATATGTGTGTGTACTTATATATCACATATAAATGTGTAAAATATATATTATAAAATGTATATATCACAAAATTCTATTTAAAATAAGCCAAATTTACTTGGGTTTTCTAGAATAAATTTTGAACCCAGTGTTAAAGGATAGTGTGATTAAAATGCCACCAGAGACCATCATATTTTAAAAGGCAGTACACACTTTGTGTTTAAATGCTGATTACAACATGAGGTGACATTTGGATCCCTATAAACATTTTTAGAGCAACTACACTAGTGTTTCCCTCTGGGCCGAATTTAAGGCAATGAAAATAGATGTCCATTCATCCTTCATTAAAGACACTGAAATTATTAGAGTTAAAGCTTGCTGCCGAATATAATGTGATTGGACAGTAACTTCTTCATGAAGTAAAGCTTTCTTAGCTAATACTTTTAGTGGTGCTCTGACAGCATGAAATTTTTTAGTCTTTGCCTAAAATGCTATTTAAAAAATAAATAATTAGTAACTGTTTTGTTTGTTTTGTTTTGGGGCCACCCCTGGTGGTGCTTAGGCACTCTCCCTGGCTCTGTGCTCAAGAGTGATCCCCTGCCATGCTCAGCGGACCATATATGGTGCAGGGGGTTCGAACTGGGGTTACTTTCATACAAGGCAGGCACATTAACTTCAGTGCACTCTCTCTCTCTCTCTCTCTCTCTCTCTCTCTCTCTCTCTCTGTCTCTCTCTGTCTCTCTCTCCCCCCTCCCCTGATGAAACGTTGATCCATTCAAGCCCATGCGTCTCACATTCTCCTTAGTAGAACATGGCCCCCCTTTCTAGTTTAGATTTCGTTAGCATTAGGGCCACCAACTGTGGTTTACTGAATATCCATTGAAAGACTTTCTAGCAGAACCCCTCATCAGTCAGGAGCACACGTACTCCATGTCATTTCATAAATTCAGGGGTGCATCTGCGATCTCAACAGAAGGCCCAGGGTTCATTTCCCGCACTGGGAATGCTTTCCCCAGCACCATCCGTAGCAACCTCAAGCAACAAGCAGGGGGTGGTCCCCAAATACCACAAATGCCATTGTGTGTGGCCCTGCAGCAAATAAGCAAACCAAAAATAAAACTAAACTGAACAGAACATTTAAAAATTCATTTTCGGGGCCAGAGCCAGAAAGATAGCATAATGGATGGGGTGCTAGCTTTGCCTGGGTTTGATTCTTGGCATCACAGAGAGCACCAAGCTGGGATTAGCCCCTGTGTGGGGCTCGTCGCAAAAAGCTTGGGGGGATATGTGGGGGAGAGAAAAGAAACAAGCTTATTTTCATGGTGTTAATCTGTGTTAAACATTACCTTAATAGAAATCTAATATTGTTATAGCTATATTCTACAAGCCCCTCACTCCAATCTAGCTTAAATTAATAAAAATTACAGCCTGCCTTTTTTAATTAAGCCAGTGTAAAATAAAAATTTGGGGTACAAAATTAATAATAGCATTAGAAAGTGTAGAAGTGCCAACCTCAAACCTCATGTCACTTCAGTGATAAAGTTTAGCACATTCAATAACAACTAACACGATCTCAGAATATCTGGGGTAGAATTGCATGTTAATTTTGAAGCACATAAAATAGTTAAAAATCAATTTAAAGTTAAGGTTTTAAAAGCATAATAATGTCTTTTGAAAGATTGCATATTGATTTTAAATATAACTATCTAATTATATATGCATGGACTAAAGTATGAAGTCAACTGCTTTGTAAATGCCAAGAGGCTATTTTTCAGTAATAGTTGAGATGCTTACGGGAAACTAGATTGCTGTATTGCTGGCAAAGAAAATGGCTTGTGAGGTTATTTACAAGTTTTGCCCCATGGTCACTACCATACATCAATAGTAGGTATTATTATAGACAAAGTCTAAGTGTTTCTGCTTAGAGAGCATTATAAATTCTGTTTAGAATATTTTCCTTACCTTTTTACCATCATTCACTTCTCCTTTTTGGACCATGTTATTGCCAGTAGAATTTAATATAGCACATGGTTTCAATTGATAATGATAACTATGAGTATCTATAAATTGTATTCACTCACTAGATTATAATTATGCACTTGTATTATGACTGTGGCTAGTAAAAATTAATGATTTTCTGAGTTTTAATTTCTAGGTCTTACATTATAAATGTGATTTAACTCAGACAAAGTATATTCAAGATGTATATCTTCCTAAAATTTTAAATTGGTGATGGCTGTTACCATGAAAAATAAAAAGATTGGAAAGTTTACAGTGAATCAATTTTTATCTTTGCATTGAGATAGTAGCAGTTTCATGTAATCTGAATATATTGGTGTCAATATTTGCAAAACTGATCAACAGGAATTATTTTTTCCTATTTAGAAAAATATCTTACTCATTTTCCATGTGAGTAAAATGCTATTTGTATGTCATTTTGAAAGTTCCTTAATGTGAAACTTACCTCGTGCTCAGTAAATTGCATCATTTTATGAGAAAAGTGCACATTTAGTAAAATAGGTGCAAACCATTTTTGGGGTCCTACTAAGTATATTACATGTAGCCATTTTTGTAAAGTAAAATAATTGGTATTTAATAACAATAAGATACTGTCACAAGCACAGCATATTGCAATTGTCACTGTTTTTTCCTTTTCTTTTGCTCACTATTATTTCCTATATAGCCATGCTCATCCACACCTTTTCCAACACAGGTCATATGCACTGACATAAAAGGTGTGAGAAACCTGCCACTTCAACCTTCCGAAGTGTGACATCAGGACACAGCTGTTAGACAAAGGCCTAAAAAGAGAAACAAGGAAAGATAATGATTCAGGAAGCTTAAAATGCTGTGGGTTTCATTTCTGTACCATCAGTAACCTCAATTTCATGATTCAACATTTTAGATGTAAATAATTTACAACAATAAAAGTGAGAGCACATTTATGAGGAATAGAAGTAAATAATTTAGTTCTAAAACGCGGGATGCCCCTAGTAATGAGAGACCATTGAGAGATATTTATCAAATGTCTTCAATGAACTCTGCAAAATATGTACCATTTTGTGATTTTAAAATTTGTTTCCCTTATGTTTGTTTCTGATAAGAAATTAAATAAGCAGTAGCTGTGAGTATCATAATGGGAATGGGAGGTTGGAGGAGTCACAGAAGGAAAAAATAATGCTTAGGACTGGTTTTGAGAGTTGAATGTAAGTGGCCACACCTCTGGAGTTCTAAGTTTTAACAAAATTCACCTTCCACCTGTGTGTGTTAGTAAATGTCAGGGTAATTTTTTAAGGAAATTCCCCCCCCCCAATAATATGTCTTATTTTATTCAAATTGAATGCCTGTAGTACATGATCAGAATTGAAGAATTTCTTTTGGTTAGCCAGGGAGTGAAATGACATTATCTGGGAAATGGAGATTGAAGGGAGTGATTTGGCTAATTATTAACCAAATTCTTTTGACATAAAGTTCCAGAAAAAGGTAATGGTCCATTTTAGACTTTGTGTAGTATCTGTGAAAAGTAGACTAGATTCCAAGTCCTGTCCACTCTTTACCTGCTGTGAGATCTCAGCAATTTTTTTTTCATCTTCCCATGCCTTTTCTTTACCACTAAAGTGGTAACTCACAATAGAAGTTATTTGTTTACATGTTGGTTGTAACAGTGAACTAATATAATACTCCAAATCCTGTAGCACAGAAATGTAATATCTGGTATGTAAAAAATGTTCGCTAGGGACTAGAGAGATAGTACAGAGGTTTGTCCACTTGTCTTGAATTCAGGTGACCCAGGTTCGAATCCTGGCACTGCATCATTCCCCAAGCACTCCCAGGAGTCATTCCTGACTGCAGAACCAGGAGCAGCCTTTGAGCACCTTAGGTGTGCCTCCTCCCCAAGAAATATTGACTAGTATTATCCATTGTTGTATGATTGATTTTAGTACTTTTGAGCAAGCCAGATGAATGTCATAGCATAGGCTTTATAGAGATCTTCTTGGAGGGGAAGGGTGAGGTGGGCTGAAACTTGGCCACATCCAGCAGTGCCTGAGGAATCTTGCAGTGCCACAAATCGAACTGGAGTCAGGGGCTGACTATCTCTCTAACCTATACTATCTCTCTAACCATTTGCCGAGATCTTGTTCAGATCTTCTTCTTTCCCATTCATTGATTATAGAACCTTATACAGATTCCTTTCTACATTCACTTTCCTCATCTACAAAATAAAAGTGATAATATGTGAAGATAAAATAACATACAATCAAGCACTTAACATAGTAGTTGCTCATAGTATAAGCACTCGCAAAATTTTATGGGCACATGTATACCTGTTGATACGTATATTAAATATGCACATACACACAATGAATTTGAGACAGCTTTTGTGCCCATATCCCAATCCCCAGTCCCTTCTTTCCTGAAACATCTGTCATCCAGATTATATATAATTTTCAACAAATTACAGGAGATTACTCACAGCAGACTGGAAGTGAAACAGAACTCGCTACAGCAGACTCTCTGACAAGTGTTAATTCACAGAAAATTTATGGAACTCTTTGGGCCTGGAAACTCTTGTAAGCCTAGTGCTGGGTTGCTATTCTTTGCTGCACTTAGGAAGTGCTTACTAAATGTATGCTAAGTCGAATGAGAGGTTTTTAACATAGCATAAAGGAGGTTTAAAATGACATGACTCTCCCTCTTTTCAAAAGAAGATAAAAAAAAACACATTCATTTACAAATCTTTACCTAAGCTATATGTAAACATTAGAAATTTCTCTTAAGTCATTTAAATGAGGAGATGTGTATGGAAAGTTCATTCCTCCGAGAAGTGAGCAGAAGGTAGAAGTGGTTGCTATATAATTACATTTATTTCCCATTTCCTCTCAAAATGTAGACCTGGTACTGGCATTTTTTCTGATGTTATAATTCTACCTATGTTACCCTACTTAACTAAAACTTCCAGCGCCATTGGTCATGAGCACGAAGTCCTGCTGCGAGGCTTACTTCTCGAGAAAAATCTCTCCTTTCTAGGTAAGTATTGCTTACAGCCTCTCTAGCTTGTCACATCTCCATGAGTGCTTAAATATATATTTTTAAAATCTTCCACTTGCCGTTATTATGTACTAAAGGAAGAGTGAATGATGATTGATGCTGTGCATGTTATCTTGTATTGATTTAGAACTGAGCAGGAACTCAGTTACCTAATCGCCTCTATAGGCAGCACATGCATGGACTGGCAATTAATATTTTATAGAATAAGTGGCTGAAAAAATGCTTTAATATCTGTTGCAGTATTACTTTTGGTGTCATGAGATATTAACTATAATCTAGGCTTTATGAGAGAAGGAAACAAAAGAAATATTGTCTGTAAAATACTTTATATATTAAAAAGAGTGGTTACCAAAAAGCTTATGATTTGGTGTGTTTGTCTCATCCGGAATCAGGCACTTGAGAGCCAAATATTAAACTTACATTATTTTTATGCCAACAGTGTTTTTGTGGATTTAATAAGATTTTTAAAGTCCCACATATACACGTGTTTGTCATCCAACATGAAATCTTTTTGTAGAATGTTATAACTTTCAACATCTCAAGCATTAGAAATTAAGCCTCAAAAAGCATACATGTGATAACTGATCTTGGAAACCATAAAACACTCTAATGAATTAACTCTCCTCCCCCATTTTAAATGTTGCAGTTTGTTTGTAAAGGTAATTTTGTTCGTAAAGGTTCTTTCTATACAAATTGCATTATTGTATATCTGGTTTTTGTAGATATTTGAGAATCTGCATAGTTTTTTATGGTAAAAGCTAATCCACAGTATTACAGGACTTTTGTTCCAAAAAACATAAAGAACTGGCCAGGGAAAGTAAAAAAAAAATGGTATTATCTCAAGCTGTGGAGGGATATAGTCTTTAAGGCTAAATATTCAAAATTTTTGTGAATGAACTATGGAATGTATCTGAATGTGTCTTATGAGTTACTGTTGATAATTTGAACATATCATAAATATATTCAGCTGAGGTTAAAGAAAGTTAATAAATTAGAAAGTATCATATTTCAATAGTGTTTTTACTGTTTTGCTGTTTTTAGCAAATTTTTTTTATAAGCCACAACTGAAATGTTCAGCTTATGGGAAAAAAGTAAATAGGACTCACCTATCTAGAGGCTAATAAAAATATAATTTATATTAGCTGAGAAACAGCTATTATGCACAGCCTGCACTATACCTAGCTGTTTCAGAACTCAGAACTATGGGTTTCTGGTAGTATTATCCATCTGATCACATTGATCTCTCAGATACTGGCAAGTATGGTGTGACCACATTTGTTTTATTGTTTGAAGCCACCAAGACAGCAGTCATATTCTCAGAACTGCTTGTAGTTAACATATTTATACTATCTACTAACAGGTAAGGAAGCTCTTGACCCCACTTCTTTGTGTTGCTAACTTCTCTGCTTCATTCCTGAGGACCCAAAGACCTCCCAAAAGAGCAAAGTGTTTACACATATCCTATACTTACCTTCAGATACTTGACTTATGTTGATGGGCCCATCTCTTCCATAGCACTATGGGATCTAGCAGTGTAATGGTTTTATTAAAATAAACTGAAGGATTATACGTAACTGTAGCACTGTAACACTGTCATCCCATTGCTCATCAATTGGCTCAAGCGGGACACCAGTAACATCTCCATTGTGAGACTTGTTAGTTTTTGGCATATGGCTTACGCCATGTGTAGCTTGCCAGGCTCTGCCGTGCGGGCGGCATACTCTTGATAGCTTGCTGGGCTCTCTGAGAGGGGCGGAGGAATCAGCCGCATTCAAGACAAACGCCCTACTTGCTGTGCTATCGATCCAGTCCTAATATCTAAAAGTAAATGTTATGGGATATTACCTGACTTCATGTCACCTGAGTGTTGTATTGAATGAAGCATTTCCTTATCAATCCAACAGCATACAAAGAAGTTTTTTGTTTATTCCATGCATCTTAAGCTTTTTAATGTACTGAATTAATGCATGTTTCTTTATGACCAGAACATGAAAATTCAGAACCTTATATGAAATATTGTTTTAGGATTTTCTTTTACCTTATAAATACCCCTCCACAATAATTTACTAGGTAGGTCTAAGATACTGTGCCAAATGAATTTAAATAGATCATTATTTTAAACCCAACTGTGGAAAAATATTGGTATATAAAAAGGCAACTAATCTGATCTTCTTCTTTACATTTGTTGCAAGGATATTGCAGATGTTCTTGTTTTACCTTAATTCTCTACAAGTAAAAGTATCTCAGTCTCCATCATCCCCTTCCTAATTAGTTCCCTCCCTCTTTATAATCTGGGCTATATTCAAAACAGAAGGATGTTTGATGTTTAGGTAGTAACTCTTCTTAAAAACTGTGGCTACCCTATGAAGCTGGAGAGATAGTACAGTGGGTAAGGCACTGGCCTTGCATGCAGCTGACATGGGTTTGATCCTCAGCACTACACATGGTTCCCCCCCAGCACTTCCAGGAGTACAGAGCTTACTTAGGAGTAAGCCTTTAGCACTACTGGGTGTGCCTTCCATCCAAAAAATAATAATAAATAAATGAAAAATAAAGGGGCCTGGGAAAATGGTACAGTAGGTAGGGCTTTCCCTTGTACAGTGCTGATTCAGGTTGCTTTCCTGGTATCCCACATGGTCCCCTAAGCCCCCACCAGTATAAAGATGGAAGGAATGAAGAAATATATGAAGGAAAGAAAGAAGATAAGGGAGGGAGGGGTGAGGTGGAAGGAAGGAAGGAAGGAAGGAAGGAAGGAAGGAAGGAAGGAAGGAAGGAAGGAAGGAAGGAAGGAAGGAAGGAAGGGGGGAGGGAGGAAGGAAGGAAGGAAGGGGGAGGGAGGAAGGAAGGGAGGAAGAAAGGAAGGGAGGGAGAGAGGAAGAGAGGGAGGAAGGAAGGAAGGAAGGAAGGAAGGAAGGAAGGAAGGAAGGAAGGAAGGAAGGAAGGAAGGAAGGAAGGAAGGAAGGAAGGAAGGAAGGAAGGAAGGAAGGAAAGTTGGCTCATGTTAAGTGTATGTCAACTCTTTCTAAGGGTAGTTCATTTAAAATTTGATTGGTCAGCATTTAGTCTTAAATGTGAAGAGTTTGCTATTTACTCCTTAGATGTACAAGGAACTTTTCTTGAACATTTAATGGCCAATAAACTGTAAATTGACCCAAAAGGCAGTGTGATTTTCTTATCTCTTCTTCTGGGGTTAATTTCATTTTTAACACCATCAAAATAGAATTTTGTCACTGCTAAACATTTTCATTTTTATCTTGTGATGAACGAGACATTTTTTGTTGTATCTTATTGGTGTCTCTTTTGAGGGAGGGTAGAGAATAGCTTTGAGCAGAAAATCAGGGGGTAGGGAAGGAGAATAGTAAGTGGATAACAAGATGGTTTATAGTGCTAATAGGGAAATATGCAAGTGATTATAGAAAAATTTGAAAATAAGTTATTCATTCTCCTTAAGTGGACATATCTCCAGGTCAGAGAGGCTTTTATTAGAGATTTCCATGGCTACTGTCTGGTGCAAGTTCTGCTAAATTTGGCTTAATCGAGAAAGCTCTGCAGATATTTTATTCTTTCAAGTGAATATTGTTCTCTCAAAGAAGCTAGCACTTATTTTGAGTCATATCTGACAGGTATTGTTTTTTTTTTTTTAATCTCTGACTTGCCCTTTCTTGTTTTGTCTTGCCTTATAACAAATCAACCCATTTTACAAGAGTGCTTTTCAGGTATTACTACTCCATGGGATTCCAGGAGGGTATAATCTATAAAGCCAAATAGGATTAGGGAAGGATGTTCCTTGCTGTAAAGAAATCAGGATATTTGTTTCTAAGAGCTCATATGCTCCCACTGCTTTATTCTCCTCCTCAAGCAACAGTGCTCTGCTGGGTAAGTGATTATGATGTGGCAAATAGGGGATTATGACTTAAGGTGAAGAATAATCAGCAGGAACAGATGAGATTTAGAATTCTTTGATTGTGTTTCCATGCAGATGTTAGCAGTGGTGAGTGAGAGACTAGAAATACAACATGTTAATATAGGCAGAAGGAAAGTGAGATGATTGCGTATTTTACAAGATATCAACTATTTAAGTTCTCATTTATTTGAAAGTTAAAAAAATGCAATTTTTAGAGTAACAACACCATGATATGTGGAGTGGGATATGAGGAATATTGGTTCTCCTTGAAGAAATTGTTTTCTGGTCATGATAGAATTCTCTTGACTTAAGTGACAGATGTGCATGCCGCGCCCTCTCTTTCTCTCTCTCTCTCTCTCTCTCTCTCTCTCTCTCTCACACACACACACACACACACACACAGAGGAGTGAGGGGGCTCAGACAGAGGAGAGAAAAGAGGAAAACATCTACAGGTTTAGCAGTACATCTGGGAAATCCAAGATGTTTGCTTCTGGTATGTCTAGAATCCAGAAGACAAAATCACCGTAATCACTGTCATCCTGTTGCTCATCGATGTGCTCGAACAGACACCAGTAACGTCTCCATTGTGAGGCTTGTTGTTACTGTTTTTCGCATATCGAATATGCCACAGATAGCTTGCCAGGCTCTGCCGTGTGGGCGAGATACTCTCATTAGCTTACCGGGCTCTCTGAGAGGGGCAAAGGAATTCAACCCAGGTCAGCCAGTATGCAAGGCAAACGCCCTACCTTCTGTGCTATCGCTCCAGCCCAGAAGACAAAATACAAAATGATATCATGAATATCTCTTATCTCTCTTAAATTGTTTTTTTGTTTGTATGGTTTTCTTTTCTTTTTTTTTTAATCTTTGTTCACAGACAACAAAGATGATCAACTGGAAGTTTGCTTATTTGCTTACTTTTTAGAGTCTGAAGTCCTAAGAAGAGTTTGTGAAAGGTGGTGATTATCTTTTGCCTCATAGCAGACCATAGGAAAAACTCTGATCAACCTGTCTGGGTAACTGTCCACTTCTGTGGCCAATGGTTGAGGAGTGGTCCTTTTATCCATTCACCTTTCATCATATTGTGAAAGTAGATATAGTGCCAAGGAGGATGAGGCTTAAAACAGAAAACTTTTTATTCACCCCAGAGAAACTTAGCTATAAATTAGAGTTCTAGTCCCTATAACCAAAAGACATTTAGGGCTGAAGTCTGTAGTTGTTACTGTTGGATTGGCTCCTGAGTTGTTTGTGTGTCTGAAGAAGGAGATCTTTCTTATGTCTCAGAACTGCCAGCATACCTGGCAGATTGGCTCCAGGACAGATTAGCTAGCCCTGCCAGAAGATCTGACATCAGTGACTACAGCGAAATGCACAGGGGTAGAAAAGTGCTATCATCTAGCCAGTCTTCCAGATTTTGGGTTTGGAAGAAGTGCTAATGATCATCCAGTTTCCTAGTTGGGTTTAGCGGAAACTGGCCTTGCCTTACAGCTATTGCCCTTTGCAAGCTGCCCTTTAATCCTTTACACTCAACCATGCAGGCATGCCCTACTTATTGCACCAAACTGAAAGAATCTAGAGTGACATGGTGTCAAGTGACATGGGAGAACTTTACTTTTGTTGTTGTTGTTGTTGTTGATATGCATTTTGTATGTCTCTGTAAGCCACCAAGAGACCGGGACAGCCCACCCAGCCTCTCTTTGTCCTGACTTCGTGGCCTCTCGTTTGTTTCCCATCTTTAGAGCACTTCAGTTTTCAGTCGTATTGTCCCCCAAAGACATAAGCAGAGAACAAGGTCAGAGCAGTCAGTTGCATTCCTTATTAGTGGCTTTGATAAGAAGCTTTGGGGGGAAGAGGTTGAAACTAATGGCTGTAATGAAATTTTGGGTTCTCTAAAGATTTCATTTATCTGTACTCTCCGTCTCCCTGTTAACTGCCTGTCTTTCCTGGGTACCTTTGCACATGGTTTGCATAGTATAGTAACATTGTTAACGAAAACTGCTATCTTAAAATTGGATTTTGAAAAAAGGCCATAAAACTTAATGAACATAAAAGTATGGGATAGGGAGGTCATATTTGACTTCGTGTATTGAAAGGTAGTTTGGGAGGTAGAGTTGGGGAATGACACAGAAAAACAAAATGCTAGTGAAAGAGATGCTATAGTTTTAATTTGTATTGCTACATATATCACTCTTTTTCATCCTTCCCCCAGTGTAGTAATAATGTGACAGGTGTTTCCAAGATTCTTCTCATACAATAGATATTTGCATGTTAGAAATCTTTGTCAGAGTCATTTCTAAGGCTATGCAAGGTCTGTCTTTGTGACTGGCTCTGATACAGTGGCAGAGTGCTGACCCACCATGGACAAGGTTGCTGGTACCACACTCCACTCCCCAGCTCCTGGAATTGACAAGCATAGCCCCTTTTTTTTTGGGGGGGGGGCGTCATACCCGGCAACGCACAGGGGTCACTCCTGGCTCATGCACTCAGGAATTACTCCTGGCGGTGCTCAGGGGACCGTATCGGATGCTGGGAATTGAACCCGGGTTGGCCACGTGCGAGGCAAACGCCCTACCCGCTGTGCTATCGCTCCAGCTCCCCCATAGCCCATTTTTTTTTTATTTATTTTTTTTATTTTTTTTTAAATTTATTTATTTTTAATTAGACAATCACCGTGAGGGTACAGTTACAGATTTATACACGTTTGTGCTTATACTTCCCTCATACAAAGTTTGGGAACCCATCCCTTCACCAGTGCCCATTCTCCACCACCCGTAAACCCAGTGTCCCTCCCACCCTCCCCAATCCCATCTCCCCCCCACCCCACCCTGCCACTGTGGCAAGGCATTCCCTTCTGTTTTCTCTCTCTAATTAGCTGTTGTGGTTTGCAATAAAGGTGTTGAGTGGCCGCTGTGCTCAGTCTCTAGCCCTCATTCAGCCCGCAACTCCCTTCCCCCACATGGCCTTCGACTACAATGTAGTTGGTGATCGCTTCTCTGAGTTGACCTTTCCCCGGAACGTGAGGCCAGCCTCGAAGCCACCCCATAGCCCATTTTTAAAGAAAATAATGTTATTCATCACTTTCAGTTGTAAATGTTGTAAGTTGGAAGTTTGCATAATTTTTGTAAAATTTTGTAGAATTAAAAAAAATAACCGTAGTTCTGAAATGTAAAATCCTTTTAATAATAGAAAAGAAACAAAACCTCAAACTTTTTCTTGGTAGTCCTCAAGCCCTCCTGTGATTCTTAAGTATATGTTAACTAGTTTCAGATGTGTTTTGTTCTCTGACTCAAAATCAGTGCTTTATTTTAAAAAAAGAAATTGTGTAATTAGTACTTAATTGCTTGGGATATTTTGAGCATTTAAAGGAAAGGGTAATTAAAAGGCCAGAGAAATTAAACTTTCACAGTGTTCTTTATATATGTGTAATTCCTTTTTTAAAAATGCCCTCTAAAGGGAGCCCAACAACTTAAAAGTAAATGAAGTTCTGGGTTGTTTGTGAAAAATTTGTGGTTTTGTTGATTTTTTTTTTCCAATCTGGGGAGATGACTATTGAAATGATAGAAATCTGGCTTACTATCTCCTCAGACCACTATCACTTAGATGCTACTTAGCTCATGGCCTCTACTATAACATTCTCCCCATTTTAGAAATATGGCACATGACCCAATTTAAATATTTGTCATCATTAAAAGTAGTGTATGGTTATTTGGGAATGAATCAAAACTTGATTGTGTAGACTCTTGTCTCTATTACTGCTAGTTCTTGGTGTGTCCCTTATCTTCTCTAGGATAATTTTGTTATATTTAAACTGAAATGTTAGGGCCAACGAGATAGCTCAATGGGTTTGTGTGCATGCATTGCTTTTGGGACTAAATTTGATCCCTTTCTCCCCTTGGTCCCCTGAACACCACCAAGAGTAGCTGGAAGTAATGTCTGAGCACCGACATGTCTCCTACCACATGTAAACTAGAATGCTAGGCTAATAATCTCCAAAACTTTACTAGCTCAAATATAACCATAAGTTGCAATATGAACCATATCTAAAGGCTAACATTTTGTGGATGTAGATGATAAATTCTGCTTTTAAGCAAGAATATACTTATTTACTTTGATAATGAGCATTTCAACTATGACATTAGCAAACTTAGTAATTACACTGCTTGGGCCAGAGAGATTGCACAATGAGTAAGGTGCTTGCCTTGCATGTGACTGACCTAGGTTCAATCCCCAGCACCACAATCTGGTCTCTTAAGCACCACCAGCAGTGATACCTGAGTGCAGAGTCAGGATTAAGTCCTGGGCACAGCTGCTTGTGGCCCAGAAAAGCATTACACTAAAGCATTATAGTAGGTCTTTGTAACCTATATCTTAAATAAGAAGATATTTGCTATATTCCCTGGAAATGATAAGCACATAGATTTAGAAATTGATTTCTTATTGATAAGTACCAGATGATTTATTCCATGGCTTGGAAGCTGGCCTCACATGCTGGGGGAAAAGGCAGCTCAGATAGAGAAGGAAACACCAAATAAAGTGTGGTTGGAGGACCTACTCGGGATGGGAGATGCGTGCTGAAAGTAGAATATAGATTGAACTCGATGGCCACTCAATACCTCTATTGCAAACCACAACACCCAAAAGGAGAGAAAGAACAAAAGGAAATGCCCTGCCACAGAGGTGGGGTAGGCTGGGGGTGTTGGAGTGGGGGGGTGGGAGAGATACTGGTGATGGAGAATGGGCACCAGTGGAGGGATGGGTACTTGAGCATTGTATGACTGAAATACAAGCATGAAAATATGTAAATCTGTAACTACTTCATGGTGATTCACTAATAAAAAATTTTTTAAAAGACATTAATCTCTTATTAATCACCAGTCATATGGGAAAGTTACATAATAAAAATGCTATTCGCAAACATTACCATCACTCCTCCACATTTTCCAAATTAATATCAATATTTCTTTTTGTTCCTGGTTTAGTTTTTAAAAATAAATTTAAGGAAAATATTTTCTAAAACATTCAATTTGGAAATCTTGTGAAATTCCATGAGTCATCAGTAAACACATGGCTCAACTATGTGCAAAGAACCATAAGAATCTGGGTGAAATATACGATCCTCAAAGAAAATAAGAATTACGAAGTTGTATGGTATAAAAAATATATATCTAAACAGATCTGTAGCCATATAAGATAAAGGAAAGTTAACCAAAAATCTTCCCACCTTCGAAATGCTGAACTCAGCTAGACTTTTGTGAGAAATTCTGCCCAAACTTTTAAGAAATGGATACATTTCTGTGACCAAAGTGATCATTTAGAAGGTAGGGTGCTGGCTTTGCATGCATCTGACCACACTGACCTAAGTTTGGCCCCCGGCATTATATAGGATTCCCTATGCCTGGCCACTAGTGATCCCAGAGCACAGCCACTTGTGCCTACCCTACCCCACCTCCCAAAAGAGGGATAAATTTTATGTAATTTATAGTACTATGGCTCAAAGAGAAAAAACTTTGAATGAGTACTAAGTAATAGGAATTCCCTTATGATCAAGATGAACCTCAAGGATAGATGAAAGGCATGGAATATATCAAGGAAAAGACTGGGGAGATAGTTTAAAGGACTTCACAGATGCCTGGGTTTGATCCCAGCAGCTTGGGACCCTCTCCCAAGCACTGCCAGAAGCAGTCCTTACAATAATTAGGAGTAGCCCCTGAGCACTGCTAAATGTAGCCCTCAAACAAACAAAAGGTATCGGGGAGAGTGATTCAATAAAACCTTGAGCTTTATATCAAGTCTGTTATCTCTCTGCAGTGTTGGCCTTTGGGAAGTGAAATAAGAAAGGACAATGTAGTCAATCTAGGTAGACTTTGTAAAAGATATGGATAGTCTTTAAAATGCACTTGTATTTTACTGGACCACCTATTTGCATCACTAACACCCAAGAATAGTAGAGATAAGTACCAGGATGATTACTCCACAGCTTAAAAGCCAGCCTCACATGCTGGGGGAAAGGCAGCTCAGATAGAGAAGGGACCACCAAGTAAAGGGTGCTGGGAGGGCTCCCTCGGATGGGAGATGCAGGCTGAAAGAAGACTATAGACTGAACATGATGGCCACTTAATACCTCTATTGCAAACCACGACACCCAAAAGGAAAGAGAAAGCAAAAGGGAATGCCCTGCCATAGAGGCAGGATGGGGTGGAGGGGACAGGTTGGGGGTGGTGGGAAGGATGCTGGTACAATTGGTGGTGGAGAATGGGCACTGGCGGAGGGATGGGTACTCGATCATTGTATGACTGAACACAAGCATGAAAGTTTGTAAGTCTGTAACTGTACATCGTGATGATTCACTAATAAAAAATTTTAAAAATAATAAAAAAAATAAAAATTAATAATTTTAAATTTTTAAATAAAATTAAAAATAAATAAATAAAATGTCCAAAGCTTATGTTGGTGGTGAGCATAGAGCAAGTGATGGTATTTAGAGTATGAAAAGGAAACATTTTCTGTTTTTCAGAAAAGAGATTCAGGTCCAGTGTGTGACAGACAGCTCCAGGCACAGTAAGACCAAAACAATGAACAAAGAAAGAGAAGGAAAGTAGTAAGGGCTGATGATTGAGTCATAACCTCTAGATTTTAGAGTTGTAACTTTGATCAGCCACATGGTCCAATTTTAAACCCAATTATTTGAATAATAATCTGATTGTAAAGAATCTTCTAAGAGCTGAGGACCAGAAAATGCCCTTCATGTAAAGGCTTATGACAATACTAGTTGGAAATGATCACTCTTGATAAGATCTGAGTGTTGAAAGCTGGTAAAGGGATATAGATGATAACCTTTCAGCATCTGTATCACTAACCATAACGCCCTGAGAGAGAGAAAGAGAAAGAAAGAGAGAAGAGAGGTGGGGTAGGTAGTGGTTTGAAGGGGTGGGAAGAAAACTGGAGATACTGGTGCTGGGAAATTACACGGGTGGAGGGATGGGTGTTAGAACATAGTATGACTGAAACACAATAATGAACAATCTTGTAATGTTCTATCTCACAGTGATTCAATAAATTTAAAAAAATATTTTTAATCAGGCCAAATATTTGGGACTTATCTTAGAAATCTCCCTATGGAAGGGTCATTGATAGACCATATAAACAAGGCTACCCGTGCATAAATGCTTCTGTCCAATACTGCCATTTCCTCTGAACATTGCCTAGTTATTTTCTTAGAAAATCTAGGGTGAGGGACTGGATTGATAGCACAGCGGGTAGGGCGTTTGCCTTGCACGCACCCAACCCGGGTTCCATTCCCAGCATCCCATTTAGTCCCCTGAGCACCCCCAGGAGTAATTCCTGAGTGCAAAGCCAGGAGAAACTCCTGTGCATTAGCGGGTGTGACCCAAAAAGAAAAAAATCTAGGGTTAAAGTAGCAATGTGATAGTTTATTTAGTAAATAAAGGAGAAAATACCTAATACAAAATAGCATTATATTCCAAATGAGTAGAATAACTTTTTACTGTTAAGAAAAACTTTAATATTGCTGGTAGTGACTTAGACTTTTAAAGACACTATCTTTGGGATACAATTACTATTGGACCAACTTTATACTGAGAGGGAGAAAACATGCTGTTTTATGGTCAAGCTGGAAAGATTCCCTAATCTTAGCAAATGTTTTCTGTTCAGATTTTGAGGTTTGGGTTTTTAATTTTTACATGAAGTAAGTCATGAAATTTAAATTGTAAGTATTGGATAAGTAATTTTTGGTGAGGGGAATAGAAATGTGTATCTTTTTACAGGGATTGTCAGAAATTTGAGTGTGTGCATTTGGATTGCTTAGTGACCTTTGAAATTTTGTTTTGGGTTGCTGTCAGATAATAATCATTTTTCGTTCTGAAACAGATTTCAGCATCTCTGCAAAGGTTGATCAAACTGGAATAGTTTTAATAAAATATTAATCTCTTTTTTTTAATGTCAGCCTAGCTTTTAAAACTGTTCATCAACTACCTGGAATGTCAGCTCAAGGCTTTTGAGTTGATCTTAATAAATGCCTTTTCTATTAAACATTCTCATTGTGACCAGAGTACATTTAAAGAGGACAGAAATTTTTCCAGTCTCATCATCTACAGCCTAGTTTTCCAAATTCTCTTGTTTTTAAGGTGGATTAATTTGTATCCCCTTATCTCAAGGGACTTGAGGTAGTTATGGGTTGTATTTCAAGGAGGTAAAATTGTTCTGAGTTCTGATATCAGTTCTTCAGCATATGGATGATAAAAGAATGTCTACTTTAACAAAATTTAGGTCAAATATCTAGTTTAAATATGTGTCCTGTCATTAAAAGGTTATTTACATTTAAAATGCTGACCTTTCAAGTTGTACACAAGAGTGTTCTAAAACAGCTTCGAACATTTGCCATGAAACCACTGTCTTGGGCTGACAAATGGATTGGAAATAAGCTACCCAACACTAGGAATGGGCCATTAATTTTAATCAAAGGTGATGCAGGAAGGCGAATGGGATGCATGACAATGTCAACAGCCCAGTAGGTGTTAAGAGACCCCACAGCCTTCCTTGTTACTTGGTTGAGCCATTAGTTGAGGTTGGCTGAAGACAGAATGCCATGTCTGATATTGAATGACCAGGTCACTCCAAAATCTAATGGAGAACTCCTCATTTCAAAAATCACATTGTAATGCCATTAGAAGTCAAGGACAGATTTAGAAAATATTGAATGATTTTTTTTTTTTAAACCAAGCACCTTGCTAGTTTTTCTAACTTGGTCAAACTCCCTGTTTTCCTGGCTCCTTTCCTTCTGAATGGATCATTGATATTTACAGAGGATCAAGAGATCAATCGAACAGACTTAGAAAAATGTCTGAAAGCTGTTTGCTTTTTAGAATTACATATTGTTAGTTGTAGAACTCTGGTAAATGCCAGAAACAATAGCATACCAAAAGCATTAAGCAGGGTAATTAATTCTCTGTGGTGATCTCGTTGTCCTTGTCCCTTTCTTGTGTTCTTATGTGTAGGAATAGTTTCACTAATTGAAACTAAACTTCCTTAATTGCTTAAATGAAAGCATTTGTCTTATAATTGTAAAGGCCACTGTGCTCATGCTATCCTGTAAATTGTCAATATTGGATGATAACCATGATATCCATGATGTTGAAGACCTTTTCATTTAATCAGTAAGTTTATTTTATTGTTTTGAGTATTTTTAATTATGAAAAGGTAGCTTATGACAGCTTGAACTAATGATGTTTATAATAAAGACATAAAAAATGCAGAAGGAACAGAGGTATCTTTATATCTGTGCTTCAGATTTTTAAGAAAGTTCATTTTTTCCAACATAGCACTGCATGCATAACAAAGATTTGTGTGGCAGCATTAGTAATCTTTACACACTTTTTAGAAAAGAAAGTATATGGCTGTCTTGTTAGTGGAATACTGTTAGAAGTAATGTATTTGTTCTTTCTATAGATGAAGATCAGCTTCGTGCAAAGGGCTATGACAAAACCCCAGACTTCATTTTACAAGTACCAGTTGGTAAGTCTTTAAGTAAAGGGATGCTTCCTAATAGCTGTTTCATTTTTTTGTTACATTTGCAAATATAGCCAGAGTATATTAGTTTGATAATATTATATCTAAGTGGGTAAAGTACTTGGGAAGATTATTTGAAAATAACAGAAAAATATGTTCTGAAGAAATCTAGCTTTGTGAACTTCTGCAAATATTTGAGAAACAAATTTGTTTACTGAGGACATTTTGGTTGTCACTTTCAAATCATTTTTTGAAAAATTTGACTTTTGGGGCCGGAGTGATAGCACAGCGGGTAGGGCGTTTGCCTTGCACACGGCCGACCCGGGTTCGATCCCCGGCATCCCATATGGTCCCCCAAGCACTGCCAGGAGTAATTCCTGAGTGCAAAGCCAGGAGTTACCCCTGAGCATCGCTGGGTGTGACCCAAAAAAAAAAAGCAAAAAAAAAAATTTGACTTTTTAAAACATGGTTCTCATAAAAAGCCAGGTTCACTTTGGTTTACTTTCATAGTACTTGTCAACTAATACAGTCTCAGAATAAAAAGGGACTTTTGAAGATGAGAAAAATATTAGAGATGGAATTATAGCATAAATGTTTCTGATTATGAACATATACAATGTTTTATTTTATTATTACCACGATAGTTGAAGCTAAGGGCTAAACCTTTTCTTATTAATAAGAAGCATGGAGAGCCCTGTACAGAGTTCAGAATTTTCAATCTCCCCTTCCCTTTGCTCCATATTAGTAATGCTTTGTCCCTTAGCTGTGGAAGGGCACATAATTCACTGGATTGAAAGCAAAGCCTCATTTGGTGATGAATGTAGCCACCACGCCTACCTGCATGACCAGTTCTGGAGCTACTGGAATAGGTAAGGTCCCATTATTTTTCTCTTAAGATAAACGATATTCAGCTGAAATCTCATTAGAAAAAATATTTTGTTTAGCTGGTAAAAATGCTAGTAGCCTTTGTTCCCAGTAAATACAGAGACTTGATTAATGTATTCATTTCAGATAATTTAAACTTCTCTGCCTTTGTAATGTTGATTCATTTTTTTAAACTAAAATTTTTAGCATAATGTCAAAAATTAGTATGGCCTCCATTTTCCATTTTACGCTGATTATATTGGTGTTACTTAAAACATGCATAGTAAATTGTGGTGCCTGTTACAATATCAACACTGACTTTTGCAATCCTTTGAATGTGAAATTTATGCTTGCTGTCTGACCTTAGAGACACATATCCTAAGATCTCTAAGGAAAGTCTCCAAAGGCTATTAAAGATCAAAATGATTTGCTTTCCAAAAGCAAAAACATTTTACCTACCAACTATATTCAACACTTCATAAGGAATGGTAATCTTGGTGATGAAGAAGAGGGTGAATAGGGCCAGGCAGATAGACCAGAGGTTAGGTGCTTGCCTTGTATCCCCACCACCCTTGCAGTCACTAATACCACATGCAGTACCCCAAGCTCAGCCAAGAGTCACTCATGACCAGAGAGCCAGGAATAGCCCCTGAGCACCACTAGATACTGCCCAAACCAAAAGAAAAAGCAAAGAAAATGCTGCTGTTTGGAGGAAAAGATGCTGTTTTGTTGACTTCTCCTCCAGCAGTGTGCTGGGCCTGCACATGTTCTGTTAATCCTTTCAATATAGTTACTTTCATTCCCACTTAATAGATAACTAAACTTGTCCTCAGAGAAAGAAAATCAGATGCTATACTGCCATCACTGTGGGCCTGCGTTTGTCTCTCCCTCCCAGATCCCTGCTTTCTCCAGCTCTGTTGTCATCTACAGTACAACTATTAAAACCTAAGTTCTTTTCCAGTGATTGAAGTTCCAACTTCCCACATGACATATTTCTTCCTCTTGAAACAGGAGGTGGTTCAGGTAGTAACAATCCTAGATCAACTATGTTGCTTGGTCACTGGCCAGTGCTAAGAATGTAATAATCAGATGACATTGACTCATATCATTAAGGAAGAGGGTAGAATATGTGGACAATAGTCTTGTCCTAGAAAAAAAAATTGCCACTCTCACTGACAATAGCGACAGGACACAGAGTTTGGCATTATATTGTTACTCAGCTTTGAAAAAGGCCAACGGACCTTGCCTGTAGCAGCTGTGCTAAACTAAGCCCACTTTTTGCCATGGTAACAATGATCATGACAAAATGCTGAATGTAATGGCTTTCTTGATTTTCTTGTGTAATTGTGCGTGGCATCCGAGCTTTACTTTACAGGGATGGAGGAGGAAAGTGCAAAATGTTTTAGAAATCAATGCTGCTTCAGCGTTTCCTGTCTTTTATTCAGCCATTATTCAAATTAGCAGTAATGTGGCAAATTGAATTTTAGATTTTTCACAATTTAATGATGAGTCTGAAATGGTAAAGAAAGCATCATTTTTGATAGTGTAGGGAAAGCAATGACAGGAAAATCAAACTGTATAAG
This sequence comes from Sorex araneus, assembly GCF_027595985.1. NCBI lineage: Eukaryota > Metazoa > Chordata > Mammalia > Eulipotyphla > Soricidae > Sorex > Sorex araneus. Next base: position 82,267,169 of record NC_073304.1, read on the forward strand.
TTTAGGTTGCTAAAGAATTTTAAAAATGGATTAGCTGAATTATTACAGACTAACGCCTCCCTCCCTCCCCCACACTACTTGCCTTGGTGCTGGTCAAGTTGAGTTTTGTTTTGTTATGGATTGTTATTATTTTTTTTTTGCTTGTTGGTTTGGGGGGGGGGTTGGTCAAGGTTTTATTTTTTTTTTAATTTTTATTAAGGATCCATGAGTTATAAAGCAGCTTGCTCCCACAATCCAAAATTACTATCATGTCCTCTGCTGAACTTCACCATCTTGAAATGGACCTCACCAAGAAATTAACCTGCTGAAAATTCGGTTATGCAGGGTTTGTGACTGAAATCTCTCAGCTTTCTCAGAGTCAGGATAGGATACCTCTCCCCACTTCTCTGTACTCCAGGAAATCCCAGCAGTCACCCCCACAAACCAACTCTGGTGCTACCATATAAGCTATTTTACTGGCCTTGCTCCAGAGGCACATAAATAATTCTGAATAGAGATCAAAAAGCCATAATAAATCTTTTCTTGGATCAGCACATGACTGAATCATCTGGGGCACATTGGAGGGAGCCCAGTGCCCCCGAAACAGAGTCCCCTGCAGCCCACAGTCCAAAATCCCTGTTATGTGCTCAGCCAGACTCCACCATCTCAGGACAGACCTCACCGTGATACTAATCTGCTGAAAACTTGGTTTTACGGGTTTTTGTGACTGAAATCTCCAGGCTTTCTCAGAGTTAGGATGGAATAACTGCCCCAACTTTCCTGTATTTCCAGAAGCTCCAACAGTACGTCCACACCCCAAAATTACTGATAGTTAAGTTTTAGGCATACAATAATCCAACACTAATACCTCCACCAATGTTTCCATATTCCCTCCCCATCCCGATCCTGACTTCACCCTGTCTGTCAACTTGACAGGCATATTACAAAGTTTTAGGGGTTGCCACTTAAGACCTCATGTTTTCAGTTCTGTTGAATCTGTGTTTTGGATAAATGGCTCTACCCCTCACTCATATCACTGGTATAACTGAAGCCCTGATGCCTGTTAACCCATTACTTCTTGTTCTTTTCTAACTCCCTTGATTACTTTTCTTCTCTGTCTGTTTTCTCTCTGAACACTTTTTTAAATAAGGAATTATTACAAATTGAATGTTAGCTTCTAGGACTTACTACTTACTACTTACTTACTTACTTCCTATAGCATGACGTCATTCTAAACCATTTCAGCTGATTTCTAAGTGCCCACTATATATGTCGTACTCTTTTTTTGCCTTTTCTCTTTTATTGTGGTAAACTACATGTTGCATGGAAAATAGCCATTTTTGCCATTTAAAATGTTTTGTGTCATTAGATGCATAGATGCATTCACATTGTCCTATAAGCATCACCAACCACTTTTTCTCAAAACTTTTAGTTTCTAAAATGGAAATTCTATGCGTGCCTAACATTGACTTTCCATACTTTATTTCTGCATCCATGGTGATGAACATTTCAGGATACTTTTTTTTTAATAGAATTTGATGGCTCTTACTATTGCATGTAAGTGAAATCATTTATGTCCTTTTTGTGCCTGACTTTCCAGTTAGTATAAGTGTCTTCAAGATTTATCCTTGTTAGATTTTCTGCTTTTGTGAGGAGAGCCTTGCAGCAATGCTCAGGGAACCAGGGCCAATCCCCATTGATTACGCACACCAAATGTTTCATTGTTCAGGAGTGTGGTTCTAGAACTACTAAGCCCACACTTGGTGATAGTGCTTTGCAAGGGGACTCAGTGAAATCCCTGGTACTTAACTCACTATGCCTTACCATGCTCAGTTTCTTTGAGCAGTCTCCCTGGTCCCTTTCCATATATTTTTCAAATCTGCATAATTTTCTGTTATGTTTTCAGTGCACATCTTATCTAGCCATGCTTTTGTCAATGAACATTTGAATCCATTGATTTTTTTTTGTATTATCAGTAGTACTCCTATGAATATGGATATTCCCATAATCTACTTAAAGCCCTTCTTTGGGCTTTTTTACATCTAGACCCAGAAAGGAATCATTTTGCTTAATTTATGTTTAATTTTTTTCTAAAGAGCTACTATATTGGTCTCCACAGAGGCTGTAACATTTTATATACTAATGACAATTCATAAGGTTTCCAATTTCTTTACATCCTTGCTGATTCTTAGTATTATTCTTAATGCATTTAGTGCTCAGTATTTTCAATTGATTAATCTTGTAACCTAGATGAGAGATCTATGGATTATTGACATGGCTGGAGTGAGCCTGAGTGCTGGTTTGTTTAATACAGTTTTCTTTGGATTGAATTTTAGATTATTTTGTTGCATGCTCATTTTTTTATTGTAGTGATGTTTTAATATTGTTGACTTACATTTTTTAAACATGTTCTCTCAATATATATCTACCAAGCGGCATGATTCATTTACAGAGTATTGTGTGATAAGGGAAAATCAACCTTGTTTTGATCTTTTAAGGACTAAATAAATACACCATTGTTTCCCAGAATGGATGGGTGCAATTGACTATGTGGAGGGTCGGGGAGCAGTTTCTGTATATTAGGCTAAGGAGGTAGATTTGCAGGAAGGCACTGAATAATTTCTCCTGCTGAGAGTGGGCAGTATATCAAATAACTTTGGGAACCATTGCTCTACAAAAACTCCCTGGTGCTGCCAAATTTCTTCTGAGAGACCAAAAAATGCAATTAGTCTTAAAATTCAAAATGGAGCATAGAAATCTTATTATTTTATATAGATATTTGGTTATGACAATAATATAGAAATACCGCTTTTTTAATAATACAGATATACAGACTTTTTTATATCTGGAATCAAACCTGGGTGGCAGCATGCAAGGCAAGCAGTCTACCCACTGTACTATTAATTCAGCCCTTTGACCAAGTGATAGTACACACTTGATCTTAACCCGTTTTAAAAAGTCTACTGTTGGTGTCCTTAACTTCTGTTGTTTTGACTCAATATAGCTCACAAAGAAGTTGAAGTTCTTTTAAGTTGGTAAAAAATCATCTTTTTCACCTGTAAATAACCTTTAGAAGATTCCATTCATTACATATGGAGGCTGTTTTATTTTTGTTTTTTTGGTTTTGCTTTTGCTTTATGGGTCACACCCAGTGATGCTAAGGAGTTACTCCTGGCTATGCACTCAGGAACTGCTCCTGGCGGTGATCTGGCTACCATACCAGATGCTGGGGATCACAGCCAGGAAGGTCTCAGGCAAGGCAAACACCCAACCACTGTACTATTGCTCTGGCCCTTAGTTTTATTTTTGGTGCTTAATTACCGCACTTTTTAGGTAAGACATTGAATTTCAAAGTAACACGAAAAGAACGTTCACTTAATATTGGTAGAATCATGATTTTGTATGACTCTTTCCCATACAAGTAACTACAGCAAGCTACCAAATTTTTTGTTTACTGTTTTTATAAAATTTAATTTTATATAAATTGTTATTTTTTGGGATAAGCATATCCACAAATTAATATTCCTTGCCTTTCAGCAGTTTTTGACAAAGTTGATCATACCTTTCCTCTTTGAAGACATTAATTTTTTTTTATTTCCAAGATACACAGATATACATACTTTTTTTTTTAATTTTTGGTTTTGGTTTGGGGCTACACTTGGCAGTGCTCAGGGGTTACTCTTTGTTGTGTACTCAGAAATTACTCCTTGGAGGTTCTCAGGAGATGCTGGAATCAAACCTGGCTGGCTGCATGCAAGGCACGCACTCTACCCATTATATATTAGATATATATTAGATTACATATTAGATATAACATATAATCTGTGTTTCATGCTTTGTTTCTCCCTGCCCTACTAGGAACATAGCCAGTCTCCTTTGCTAGCTCTTCTTATTCTTCCCAGCTCTAGCTTTCAGGACACTGGAACTTAACGCATTTTTCTTTTTGTTTTTACCATCAACAACCACTGGGACATTCCCTTGAAGAGCTCTTTTGTATGCAGTGGCTTTATATCTCCATGCTCATGGTTCCTGGTTATTAGTCCCAGATCTAATATTCTCCCTCAATATGAATTCATTTATCTGTCCACCCAGCATCTACTCTTGAATATTTATTATGTTTCTCAGACTTAGCATTTTCAAAATTAAACTCCTACTTTCATTCTCCAAGTTTGTTCCTCCCCCACCCCTCATTTCACCCCATGTTCAATTAATGATCCACAAATTGTCCAGATACTCAAGCCAAAAGCCTCAGTATCATCACCAGTCATCAGGAAGTCCTTTCATCACTGTCTCCAGCATGTCTCAAAACATCATTTAACACTATTTCTCATGCTGTTCCCTGAGTGATTCTTATTAGTGTCCACACTGGTCATTATGTCAACCCTTGCATGTCAAGTTTTTATTCTCTAGCCAGAGTTAATGTTGTAAAGTTGAAACAAATTTTGTCAAGTGTGTACTTGCAACTATTTAATGACTTTTCCTTACTTTAAAAATATTACCCAATAAGTCAGGAGAGGGACATATATAAAATGGTTGCACTCATTTGTGGGATATTTTTTAAAAAAAAGTATAAACTGAATTTTCAAGACCTTGAAAAACAGGGCCCAGAAGGACTGGTCAGTGGTTGGAAGCTAGCCACAAGTGTGTGGGAGCAAAGGACAATTAGAACAGAGAAGGGACCATTATGACAATAATACTTAGAAATTATCACTCTGGACAAGAACTGAGTGTTGATAGTGGGTAAAGGGATATACATGATAACCTTTTTAGTATCTGTATTGCAAATCATAAGCCCAAAAGGAAAGAGAAAGAGAAAGAGAAAGAGAGAGAGAGAGAATGAGTGAGCGAGCAAACGAGAGACAGAGAGAGAGAGAAAGAGAGAGTCTGTCACTACTATAAACCACAGAGGCAAGGTGGGGTGGATGAGGAGGGAGGATGGCTGAAGGGAAACTGGCGATATTGGTGAAATATACACTAGTGAAGGGATGGCTATTGGAACATTGTATGACTGAAACCCAATCATGAACAACTTTGTAACTGTATCTCACTCTGATTCAACTAAAAAAAAAATTAAGACCCAATCAGTGACATGGGATTCATAGTCCTTCCTGATCGACCTCTTGATATCTGCCTCTCTCCTTACACTTACTCACCGTGCAGGCTCTTGTGATTTTTCTTGAATCTCCACTAGTTGTTTCTTCTTCCAGACCTTCACTCTAGCTAATCCATCTTCTCATAATTTTCTTCATACAGAGCTACATACCTCAACATACACTCCTCACAGTGTTCAGGTCTCTGCTCATGTTTTATTGCTCAGGGAAATCATCTCTGATCACCCAGGTGAATCTCTTTCTTCACTCAGCTTTAGTGTTCTGCATAATACTTCGTGTTCTCTTTATGAATGCACTTAGAAACTCTCATACTCATTTACTTTTTCAAATGTGCTGGAGCAAAATATGCCTAAAACACAATTCTGAATAACTTTGTAAACCATGGTATCTTAAAAAAAAAAGAAAAACAAACCATAAACTTAAACAAAATAAAGTACTGAAATTTTTAAAAATTCCTATTTACTAAATGTGTGCCACTCATTCCTTTGTAATCAGAACTTCAAGAACTTCCTTAGTTTTAACCTTAAAAAGAGGGCTGGATAGATAGTACAATGCTTGCCTTGCACATGTTGGCCTGGATTCAATCCCTGGCATCCCATATGGTCCCCCAAGCTACCCCAAGAGTGATGCCTGAGTAAGTCATGCACTCAACGTAGTGTGGTCCCAAAACCTAAATAGTCTTCTCTCCTAAAAAGAGGGAGGTAGATAGATAGATAGATAGATAGATAGATAGATAGATAGATAGATAGATAGATAGATAGATAGATAGATAGAGTTCCTTGACAGTCTGACCTTCATTACCAAGGATATTTTCATATTCTACTGATTAAAGGACCTAATTCTATAATCTGAGGCCAAATTATATGCCCAAAATCCAACTCATTGCCTTTTTTCTTTGAAGCAGCAAATATCTTGTCTCACTTTTAGTGGTTGGAGATGAAGTGGGTCAATTTGAATGTAATATTGAATGACCTGACTAGCAAAGAGTCATATGCATCTACCTACACAGTACATGCATAGGCGATCGAGAACATGGAGCTCTTAGCTTCAGGTACAGACCTGCCATTTCACATCCCCAGCGCACTCCAGAAAATTGCCATTAGTAAAATCAATGAAATCATAGTGCACCTTGTAAATAGCCTCCTCTATTTCTTTTTTCTTAATTTATTCTTTTATTGAATCACCATGTGGAAAGTTACAAAGCTTTCAGATTTAAGTCTCAGTTATACAATGCTCGAAAACCCATCCCTTCACCAGTGCACATATTCACCACCAAGAATCACAGTATACCTCCCCTCTCCGCCGACTCCCCCTGCCCCCCACCCCGCATGTGTAACTGGTAAATTTCACTTTACTTTCACTTTACTTTGATTACATTCAATATTTCAACAAAAAACTCACTATTACTGATTTGGAGTTTCTCCCCCCTAAAGTCGACCTGCTGAAAAAAAAGCATTTGATAATTTGTTTTCCATTGCTGAGAATGAAGAGATATGAGGTCAAGTGGCCACACTAGCAGCCGCACGGTTTTGGATTTCTGTATTTTAGTATTTTAGTAACTAAGTCCAGAGAAATATCAGCCAGAAATTGCAACATTGTAAGCTTATACCACTCATCTACTTTATATTCCACATACGAATGCAATCTTTCTATGTCTGTCTCTTTCTTTCTGACTCATTTCACTCAGCATGATACTTTCCATGTTGATCCACTTATATGCAAATTGCATGACTTCATGTTTTCTGACAGCTACGTAGTATTCCATTGTGTAGATATACCAGAGTTTCTTTAGCCAGTCATCTGTTTTTGGGCACTCTGGTTTTTTCCATATTGTGGCTATTGTAAACAGTGCTGCAATGAACATAGAAATGCAGATGTTATCTCTACTATACCTTTTTGCCTCTCCGGGATATATTCCCAGGAGTGGTATTGGTGGATCAAATGGAAGCTCAATTTCTAACTTTTTGAGAATCGTCCATATTGTTTTCCAAAAGGGCTGAACCAGTCAGCGTTCCCACCAGCAGTGAAGGAGAGTCCCTTTCTCCCCACATCCACGCCAACACCAGTTGCTTTTGTTTTTTGGGCTATGGGCCAGTCTCTGTGGTGTGAGATGATATCTCATTGTTGTTTTGATCTGCATCTCCCTGATGATTAGTGATGTTGAACATTTTCTCATGTGCCTCTCAGCCATTTGGATTTCTTCTTTGGGAAAGTTTCTGTTCATTTCATTAGCCCATTTTTTAATCGGATTGGCAGTTTTCTTCTTGTGGAGTTCAACCAGTGCATTGTATATCCTTGTTATCAACCCTTTATCAAATGGGAACTGCGTAAATATCTTTTCCCATTCTGTAGATTGTCTTTGTATTTTGGTCACTGTTTCTTTTGAGTTGCAGAAGCTTCTTAGTTTGAGATAGTCCCATTTATTTATCTTTGTTTTCACTTGCTTGGCCAGTGGCGTGTCAGCTTTGAAGATACCGTTGGCTTTGATGTTGTGGAGGGTTTTGACGACCTTGTCTTCAGTGTACCTTAGGTATTCTGGTCTGATGTTGAGGTCTTTAATCCATTTTGATCTGACTTTTGTACATGGTGATAGGTGGAGGTCTAAGCCCATTTTTTTTTTTTTTGAGAACAGGGATGAGACAAGGATGCCCACTGTCTCCACTTCTGTTCAATATAGTACTGGAAATACTTGCAATATCGATTAGGCAAGAAAAATATATTAAGGGCATTCAGGTAGGAAAGGAAGAAATCAAGCTCTCACTATTCGCAAATGATATGATACTATACCTAGGGAACCCTAAAACCTCTACCAAGAAACTCCTAGAAACAATAGACTCGTATAGTAAAGTTGCAGGCTATAGAATCAATACCCAAAAGTCCATGGCTTTCTTATATGCAAATAATGAGAGAGAAGACAGTGACATGAGAAAAGCAATCCCGTTCACAGTTGCGCCTCAAAAAATCAAGTACCTCGGAATCAGCTTAACAAAGGAGGTAAAGGACTTGTATAATGAAAACTACAAAACACTACTTCAGGAAATAAAAGAGGACACGAGGAAATGGAAAGACATCCCCTGCTCATGGATTGGAAGAATTAATATTGTCAAAATGGCAATTCTCCCCAAAGCATTGTACAAATTCAATGCGATCCCTATAGGGATACCCTTGACATTCTTCAAAGAAATGGAGCAAGCGCTCCTGAAATTCATATGGAACAATAAGCCTCCACGAATAGCTAAAGCAATTCTTGGGAAAAAGAAAATGGGAGGAATCAACCTCCCCAACTTCTAACTCTACTACAAAGTGGTAGTCATTAAAACAGCATGGTACTGGAACAAAGGCAGAGCTGCAGTCCAATGGAACAGGGTTGAATACTCTGACACACACCCCCAAATATATGATCATCTAATCTTTGATAAGGGAGCAAGAAATGGGAAGTGGAGCAAGGAAAGCATGTTTAACAAATTGTGCTGGCAAAACTCTATTTCTTTTAGAGAAAGTTGAAGGTTACTGACTGGAAAAAATGAGGCAAAGTTTTGTTTGAAGATGACTTCCCAGTTTTTGATCCTGGAAGTAATAAAAGAATCGGTCCTGCTTTGAGTCCACCAAACATACTACTCTCTTCGCTTTAACGGGACTAACTTGCTTTAGCTCAGGAGCCTTTTTTCCCTTTTGAATAAAACTTGACTTGATATCTTCTTCATTATATTTTTATAATGTGTAATGCATTTAAAGCATTTTATTTGAGGGGTGGGTGGAGTGTGGTCTGAGCCACACCTGGCAATGCTTAGGGGTTACTCCTGGGTCTGTACTCAAGGATCACTCCTGGAGAGTCACTGGGGAACATATAGGTTGTTCAAACCTGGGTCAACCACATGCAAGGTAATACTCACTGTACTAATTTTGGTCCCTTATTTTTGTGTGTGTGTGTTTTAGGGGAAGAGCACTTTTTTTTTTTTTTTTTTTTTTTTGCTTTTTGGGTCACACTCAGCAATGCACAGGGGTTACTCCTGGCTCATGCACTCAGGAATTACTCCTGGCAGTGCTGGGTGACCATATGGGATGCTGGGAATCGAACTCGGGTCGGCCGCGTGCAAGGCAAACGCCCTACCCGCTGTGCTATCTCTCCAGCCCCAGGGGAAGAGCACTTTAACAATGCCTGCTGTCCAGCATTGTCGAGGAAATTTAAGTCTTCTGAATTGACATTTTTAATTGCCTTTCTTTCCAGATAAACTCCTGCTTGGCAAACCTCATCATTCAGTTTAGCTGACATGGTTTTGAAATAACTACTCTGCATTCATATTTTGGGTTCAGTGCCCCCTTTGTGTTCTGCTAATGTTTGCATTGAATTTTTTCAAATATTTTAATTTCTTGTCTGTTGTCACGGCAGAGCCTGGCAAGCTACCTGTGGCATATTCAATATGCCCAAAACAGTAACGATAGGTCTCATTTCCCTGACCTTGAAAGAGCCTCCAATCGTTAGGAAAGACGAGTAAGGAAAGGCTGCTAAAATCTCAGGGCTGAGTGTAATAGAGACGTTACTGGTGCCCACTCAAGTAAACCGACGAACAATGGGATGACAGTGATACAGTCTATTGTCATCTTCCTCTAATACTGAGTTCCATTGTATCTGTTTTACCTGTTATCAAATGTTATCAAATGTTACAGAAGTTGGTAGAATACTGACACATCATAAGCAATCATGAGATATTTATTGTATATGAATTAATTTTATGAGACATGATAAACAACAATATTTTAATCAGCCATTGGGGATTAGGCTGAAAATATTGATATTAAATCACACTAGGCCAATTGTTTTTCTTTGAGAATGCTATTCTAAGAATATTGAGAAGAATGCCTCGGCTTTTCTGCATAGGCTTTAGATTTTTAAGATGTGTAGACATTTGTAATTGTGTTTCATGAAATGCAGCATAATTGTATTTGTTTAAGGATTTTTAAAGTAGAAAATAACATAATTAAGTAACATATTCCTGGGTAAATATTTATAATTTTATATTGGCTTTTGCTTCTGTAGAACTTCCACCAGATACCTCACTTTAGACCTGTCATAGAATGCCTTGGAAGTTTTGAGCAGAAGCTGTCTGTACCTTCTTTAGAGGATACATGAAATTGAAGTTGTACTAACTTCTGAGTGGTAGGAGTACAAACTAAAGCCCGTATTTTGTGTGCCTGATATTTAAGGTTACATATGAAGTTAACAGAATATAAGCTAAAATATTTTTTCCTACATGAAGATAGGAGTTGACTTCCCAGATTCCTGAGAGATGTAGGAGCCACTTGGCATGGTAGGGATAGGTGAACCCACCACATAACTTACCTTCCTTCTCTTTGTACCTTCACCTCCATCTTCTACCTAGAAAGCCACCAAACATGGTCTTGCCTGTATCTTCAGGACCATGTTTGGTCTGCCTTCCTACCAGATACCTGAGCTGAAAGATACCTGTCTAGGTTCCCTGGAAATGATGTTAGGTTTACTGGGTCAGGATGTTTTGATATCCATGCAACATGAAGAGTGGCCGTACAAATGAATCAGTGGATAGAAATCAAGTGAGCCCATAACTCCCCACCTCATGGGTTGAAGTAGAACTAGATGGTCCAGAAAATAAGTCCTCTGAAGTTTTCATTTGGGCCGTAGACCTCTCTTGACTTGATCTAAAACATTAACAAAGCAAGTATGTATCTGTATCTCTCCAAAGTCACATCTCGCGCTGGTTTTAGGAAAGGAGGGAGAGGAGCACCAGAAGAAATAGTCTTGATTAAAAAAAAGAAATAAGAAATAGTCTTGATCACTGACAGGGTAAGGAGCCTAGTTTCATCTGTTGGATCTTTGTACCTGTGGCTTCAGATTCTACTTTTCTAGAGGTGGTACTAAGCTAGTGACTACTGGCACGAGATTTGATTTAGAGGCATTTGACAGTGGGATTTCGCACCACTATGTATTTCTTTTACAGAACGGCTGTTTACTTAATGGTTTAGCAATTCCTTTTCTGTGCTAACCCGAGAGGCAAGTTAGAGTTAAGGAAGGTATTTTTTAGAGGATGGCCAAAAGTTTTTCCTTTTATAAGATGCTTCCAGGAAGCCTGCAATTAGCCAAATCACAGATTTCCAGTTATTTCAGTCTTGTTAAAAAACGAGGCTGATCACATCTGTCTTAAGTTGGAGTATATGTCTCAGCAATAGAAGCTCTTGCAAACCTTCAATTACAGCAGCCTCAGAAGGCATTGCTGCCGTGTACTAACTAACAAGTAGTCATCAGCAACAACAGGAGACAGATTGACTAATAATTAGCAAATGCACTGGAGAGAGTTTCTCTAAAGGTAAAATATCATAATTTGCTTTCCCATCTCTTAAGTGGAGATGCTTGTGAGATATTGATGTCTGCTTTTCCTGACAAATACTTGAAACTGTTATTAGTTGGGGTAATCTTTAAATACTTGAAAGGATGAAGAGAATATCTTCTATAGGCATGAGACTTTTATAAGAATGTCTATTTAATAATGATTAAGTGTAATTTTTTTCTGCATTTGGAATGTGCATTTGGAACCCACTCCACCAGAGAATTAATATTTTTGCCATTGTTAATTGCTTTCAGTGTTGACTATATATTCAAACCCAAATGAAGAAATTAATGCAATAAAAAGACAGTTGCTGACAGACTGAAATGAGATAAATCAGAAAATTAAAGGGAAAGAAATAGATTTACAGGGCAATATCAATGAACCTGTTTCTCCGTAAGATATCTAATTACTGTCTTCAAGCATATGCAAGATTTTTGGGAGAAAAAGGAAAATTATTGACCAGGTTTTTAAAATATAGGTGACAAAAGAGTTGGTAAGAGGATGATTGTTTCTGCTGATCCACATTGATAGAGGTAGCTTGAGCTGCTGTGATTCATAAATGTTACCCCAAATGAAATCATATGCATTTTACTGTGCATTTTACTGAAAATACAACCCTTAGGATTATCCAGACCATATGAGAGAGGAATAAGAGAATCTATTGCTAGAAAGTGAATTGAAAGCTCAGAATCAATGCCCAAAAAAAAATACAGTCAATTTCGGAGACTAATCCTTGAATAGAAGTGATCAGGTTGAAATTGATGCTAAAATCACTTGTGGTCTGGAGAGGTTATGCTCAAACTTCTTGTAAAATCACATGGAAAACATTAAAAATATATCAATGTAGATTTTATCTCTAGAGCAGGGCTGCTTAAACTTTTTCTGTTTGTGACTCCAATTCACTAGACAAATTATTGCGTGATATTTGGCATTTAGTGATAATAAATCCTAAATTAAATTATTTTAAAACAAAATCTTTGTAAGTTAAAGATTTAACAGTTCTGGGGTGCTGGAAAGATAGTACAATGACTAAGGCACTTGCCATGCTGGATTTGACCAGTAATTAGATATCTTACTGAGAAACAGGTTCATTGATATTTCCCTATAAGTCTACTTCTTTCCCTTTAATTTTCTGATTTATCTCATTTCAGTCTGTCAGCAACGGTCTTTTTATTGCATTAATTTCACATTAATTTGGCCAACCTGGATTTGTTCACCAGCAACCCATACATGCCCCTAGCTTTGCCGGGAGTGAACCTTGAACATAGAGTCAGGAGTAAGTCCTAAACATAGCCTGATGTAAACCAAAAGTAAGCAAACAAACAAATCAGTAAAGAAGGCATGGAAAAGGAAAGATCTTAGGCTCACTCCTGGCTCTGACTAAATTGTCTAAAGTGTAAATTCAAGAGAGAGCTATAGAGTATATTTGTTGGCAAATAAGGTCTCAAGTTTTAACTAGATTTCATATTTTAGTATGAAGTTTATACTGTATTTTATATTTAGGGGTCTGTTTTAATTAATAACAGTGCTTTTAAATAGTTTTATTAAGATATAATTGCCATATAGGAAACTCATACATTTAAAGTGTACAATTTAATAACTTTTGCCTTGTATAAGCTCATTACACTATAAACTCTTACCATCACAAATACAGAATTTCCTCTACTTATCTTGTAAGAAAGGTACTTAAATATTTCACCATTAAAAATAATGTTAGCTGGGGCTGGAGTGATAGCACAGTGGGTAGGGCATTTGCCTTGTATGCGGCTGACCCGGGTTTGATTCCCAGCATCCCATATGATCTCCCAAGCACCGCCAGGAGTAATTCCTGAGTGCAGAGCCAGGAGTCACCCCTGTGCATCACCTGGTGTGACCCAAAAAGCAAAAGAAAAAAAAATAAATAATGTTAACTATCAGTTTTGCAGATTCATGCTAAGGAAAATTCTTCCTATTCCTACTTTGCTGAGTTTTTACCAATTATGCATGTTAAAATTTGTCAGATGTTTTCGACCTCTATTAGGATATGAGTATTATTTTATTAACTAATTAATTAACATAGTGATTTATTTTGATCTATTTGTGAATGTTATACCAAGTTTGCATTCCTTAGAAAATCTCACTAAGTCATGAATTGGTCTCCTAATTAGATTTTGTTGGATTTCAGTTACCACAGGAATACTTCATCAGCCATATTGGTCTGTAATTTATTTTTCCTTCTAACATCATTATCTGGTTTTGATCTTAGAATAAATTGGTTCATAGTATGAGTTGGAAGGTATCCCCTCCTCTTTAATTTTCTGGATAAGTTTTGGTGGAAATGTTATTTCTTCCTTAATGGTTGGTAGAACTTCCCAGTCAGCCATCTGTTTCTTTAATAGAAAAAGGGATTCAGATGATCTTTATCTTTATTGAGTGTTGCTGCATTGTGTCTTTCAAAAAGTTTGTTCTACTCACCTAAGTTATAGAATGTTTTGCCATCGCATTCAAAATATTCCCTTATTCTTTTAAAATTTTTATAATTTGTAGTGATGTCACTCTTCTCATTCATGGTACTGTTAATTGTGTCTGCTTTCCCAGATCAGTATGTCTTAATATTGATCAATATTACTATTCTTCTGAAAGAACCAATATTTAGTTTGATTAATTTTTTCCAAATGATGTTTTTTTCTTTCATTGCTTTCACTCTTATAATCGATACTGTGTATTTTCTTTACTTTCAGTTTCATTTATTCTTTTCCTGGTTTCCTAAAGTAGAAGGCAGAGGTAATTATGTGAAATAATTCTTTGTTTTTCTAGTATAGACATTTTTCTTCTGTAAATTTACCATGAAGTACCACTATAACTATATTCTATAAAACTTTATGTTGCATCTTCATTTTATTTAATTCCTGATACTTTATAATTTTTCCATTTTAATTCTTCTTTGTCACACGGGCTGTTTAGAACTATTCTGGCTTTTTTCCAAATATCTGGAATAATTAGATCTTTATATTATCTTCTGACTTAATTCAGACAGTAACAAACTTGAAACCTTTTAAACTTACTGAGATTTATTTTATAACATGAGCTCTTTTTATCTAGTGTTTCATATGTACTTGAAATGAAAATTGATTCTTCTCATATTGGGTACAATGCTGTTTTAGTTGAATCAGTCAAACTAGTCATGGGAGTGCTCAAATTATACATGCATTGAGTAGTTTCCTCTTGAATACTCAAGTGATACCCACAAATGTTCTCTGGATATCTCCTTCTCAGTCCACCTCTTTCCTACTAGTATTTTGCCCTGCCAACTCTCTGATCTTGGCATTCTCCCAACTCTGTCTTTTCTTTTCTTTTTCTTGCTGAGAGGAGGTAGTGATAAAGTGGTAACTAATATTCTTTATTCATGAATAAGCAGCTCTGTGTTTTCAGTTTATGAACAACACTGGACTTCATCTTCTTCACCACATAATTGCTTGAACACTTTCTTAAAACAGTAAGCTGGAACAATCAGAGAACTCACCTCTGGTTTTCCATCATTCAGCAATCTCTGTGCCTGATCATTGCTGGATGTTTGTTATTGTCATTTTTTTTTTTGTTTGCTTACTTGCTTGTTTCAACAAGAGGACAAGTCTTTTCCTATTAATCCATTTTTGGCTCTAAGCAGACATCTACATCTTTCATGGTAAAAGCTAACAACATATAATTTAATACAGTCTAAACTAGTTGATCTTCAACATTAACCTAGATATTTTTATGCTATTTAATTTATGGTCTTCATTGTCATCTTAAAGAAATTTTCTTAAGCATTAACTCTGAATAGAATAACCTATGACAAATTATTTGCAAACATCAAGTTTACTTTCTGTTGATCTTTTCCAAGCAGACATTCCTGGTTTCTGGAATGGACATTTTAGTCACTAATACTAATTTTTAACCAACAAAATGGGAAATTTTGCATAATCGTAGCCAGAGATTGGATTTAATAAGTGTGTTGTTATTCGGAAGTAGCCTCCTTAATGTCAGTTTTTGGTAAGATATATAAAAGCTGGCCATTTTATGATTAAATAGAACTCAGTTCACAGCATAGTTGCTCTTTCTCTCCGTCTACATGTATAATACACATTCCCCCGTTTATGAGTATATTTTTCTACTTGCTATTTTTTTTTAAATTTTGCTTTGTTTTGCTTTGCTTTTTGGGTCACACCCAGCAATGCACAGGGGTTACTCCTGGCTCTGCATTCAGGAATTACTCCTGGCGGTGCTCAACAGACCATATGGGATGCTGAAAATCGAACCTGGGTCAGCCGCGTGCAATGCACACGATCTACCTGCTGTGCTATCGCTCCAGCCCACTACTTGTTATTTAAGAATCCTCTGGGATGGGTGACTGAGGTGGTGAGCTTACCATTGTTCATTCTCTTCAGACACATATGGAGTATGGAAAATGAGCTGTGCCTTTTCATGTCTCCTATTCTTTTTCTCATAAGACAGAAATTTACAGGATTACATAATAGTAATGGTAAACACCTTTCTCATTTTTGATTGACTCTGGAAATCATATTCTTGTAAAGAGCTAAATACAGTGACTTTATTATTCATTTACACAAGCCAATTTTATTATGTTGTTTTTCGTGCTGTCCTTTACATTCCTACTTTATGCTTATGATGTGCATGAATTCCTTTCTCTTACTTTTTCCCTTTTCTACACTTAATAACTAAGAGTGAGATTATGACAAATATTCTGCCAATATGCTCTCTTAAAAACCCTTTTCTGCTTCCTATATATTTCCTTCTGCCATTTCCTTCCCTATTATAGCTGTCATCTTTACTATCTATTTCCTCCTCCCCCCTTTTTAAATCTGCCTTATCTTTAAAAGCTCATTCCAAATGATTGTTAATACAAAGTTTATATTTTAGGAAAGATGATTATTTTTTAAATTTATAGAACTCCCCTCCTCTGTCCCTCTCGGAGAGCCTGGAAAGCTCTGAGAGTATCCCACCCACACAGCAAAGCTTAGCAAGATACCCGTGTCGTATTCGATATGCCAAAAACAGTAACAAGTCTCACAATGGAGATGTTACTGGTGTCCGCTCAAGCAAATCGATGAACAATGGAATGACAGTGATACAGTGATAAAACAACTTAATATAAATAAACATAAGGCTGCTATAATTGGTCTAAATGACTTAAGCTTTTTTACTTTTGAGAGCTTTCTATAGATTATGAAGGTGGCATAAATGAAGTCATTGATTAGGTACATGGAAAAAGTGTCCAAAACCATAGTACTGTAGCACTGTCATCCCATTGTTCATCGATCTGCTGGAGCAGGCGCAAGTAACGTCTCCATTGTGAGACTTGTCGCTACTGTTCTTGGCATATCGAATATGCCATGGGTATCTTGCCAGGCTCTGCTGTGCAGGTGAGATACTCTCGGTAGCTTGCAGGGCTCTCCGAGAGGGATGGAGGAATCAAAGTCGGGTCAGCCACGTGCATGGCAAACACCCTACTCACTGTGCTGTCATGCCAGTCCACACACACACACACACACACACACACACACACACACCAGAATACCAAACCATGTTGAATTAAATATGAAACCAAGATACTTTAGATCGACCTCCGTTGTCTTTTATTGTCTTTCATCATTTTAATGAAAATTAAGTATTTTACCATGAGATATTCTGGTGCAACAGTTCCCAGGAAAGTAGTACATAAATATTCCACAAATATTTAGGTCCCTCCTATATAGAGGCAGCACATTATGCATCTTTAAGGAATCAAAGATGAGCAAAATCTAATCTGGCCTTCAAGGAATTTATTTTTATAGGGAAACTAAGCATATATATTGATCACACAAATATCTGACATAGCACCACTATGTCCAGTGACCTAGTTTAAACACTTAATATATTATTCTCTTTAATTATGTAACACAATCTGAGATAGATGCTAATATTTATCTTCATTTCATATCAGAATGTTGAAGCATATAGAGGTTAAATGTCCAGGTGAAGGTCACAGAACTAGAAAGCCAGGGAAGATTTTTTACATAGCAGAGAAGCATGCATGATCAGGACCTAACTTTAGGAGGAATTTATTCTAGTAAAAACAGGTTATTGGGATAGGAAAAGAATTCTGTTTTCATCCCTATTGAAATAACCAATTAATTTCCAAATGATGGTAATGGCAGTGGAAATGGTAGAGCATTGTATTGATTTACAGAGATAATAGACAGAACATGGCAAGTAACTAAATTTTGTTTTTGAGGGATGAGTATAACACAAAGTCAACTTTATTATTATATTTTTTTATTTCTGTTAGGGAGAACCATGATGCTATTAAAGAATTGGAGCGGAAAATGCTTAGTTACTGCTCTAACTACGAGAACTTCAAGTGCAGTGGATAAAGATGTTCAAAGTCAGCAGGGTTGTGAGCTAGGAGTCTAAGTGATAGCTCACAGAATGATAGATGCAGGGATAATATTCAATCAATTTAGGCAAAGTACGTTCTGATAGAGGAAGGTAGTATAGAGAGATGTCTATTTTCATAGGTAGGGAAAGAAGACAGTCATAATCCCATACATTAAAAAGTCTTGAAAACTATTACAATAATTATCTGTTCTAGCAATTTTTTCCCTAAATGTCCTGACTCCCAGACTACATTTCTCACACTTGAATGTTAGTTAATTTTGATCATGTGTATTGAATCTGATTTACTTAAAGTATTGAGAGTTAACCTAACACCAGTTTCCTTGTGCATTATGTGGGTTTAGAAAGTTGTTCCAAAATGTAAGAACAGAGAGCCTGTAACAATCACACTTGAAAGAAACCTTGGGAGTTGCATTTGTCAAGCAGCTAGGAAAACCATCCATGCATACACCACATCCAAAGCTGCATCAGCAGCCCAAACATAAAGAACTGAAAGGTCATTCCTCTTCCTGCGGTGTGATGGTTTGTTGACGTATTTTGACATACCAGTACAAATGCTGAAAGGATCTGACCTTCCTGCGATACTGGGGGATTCAAGTCTGGTCAGGATACCTGACACTCAGGTCATTGCTCTTTGCCTTTCTCCTGCACAGATAAACATACACCTTAAACATGAGATACTTGCATTAATACAATACTATTTCAGATTTTTAAATGAATGTAAATTATTGCTTTTTGAATTTTCAGCCCCCCCTTTTCAGTTCTCATCAAATTGAAAATCCCTAGTTGGAACTATTAATGCTTTAATGAAAAGAAATTGAATTCATTTTTCAAAATGATAAATGGAAATGGAAATGGTTAGTGCTTGAAAGAGGAAAATCTAAACAAATTGAAGAAGTCTATATACTAAAATTGGTTTCACAGTTTTTATCTTTGTGACAAGAACACTTTCTTGGTGGTTAAGTGTGAAGATTACTTCTAAAGTGTATAATTAATTAAAGTAAAGGTAAATTTCAGGTAACTTTAGAAGTCATCTCAGAGGTATATGTAACATGCGTTTAAGAGTTTGAAGAGCTCCGTGGATACCAGAAAAATGTCAAGAGAATTTTCTGTTATGTATAAATATGTTCTGTGTTAGATGTATGTACAATGCAAATGTGAGACAGAGCTTTGACTAGTTACCCATATTATTTTTTCCTTTTTAATTTTTTAACCCATATTATTTCTTAGTGCACTATCATGTTAATGTGGAATAAAAAGGAAAAAGTTTATGAATCTTTTAAAAAATAAAAATAGTAGTTCCAGTTCTCTGGTGCTAAAAACCTCATGTTGGTTTTTAAGAGAGAACAGGTTCCCACCAAAATGTACTTAGCGCTTCAGCTTATCTTGTTTTACTTAGTGATAAAGATGTCATCCAGTTAAAATTTTGTTTATATGGTCATACTTCCATTCTTGGGACTCCACACCAGGCTGTTTTCACTCCAGACACCCCAGAGGGGGATGGTCTAGAACCCTTCCCACCCTGAGAGACCCAGCCCCGGCAGCCGACCTCCACTACCCAACTGCGACCACATTTCAGGCCGCTTTCCAGACACTTTCTACCCATTTTCCATAATTACCGCATCAGATTTGATGGAGATTACTGCATCAGACAGTAGACAAGAAATCATAGAGAGTAACATATATATATATTACAGAGAGTCTCTTGCCCGTACGCCTGGCTGTCTTCCCCGGGGCCCCTTGGAGGGGATGGGCTCCAGCTTCCCTCCCCACCCTGAGCAGAGCTCCCGGCGGCCGAGGAACACTGGAACCTAGCTACAGCCATGCTGGAGGCTCCTCTCTACACGTTCAGACAGGCCTCATGCTTGAAGGTACCAGCAGTTACCCAGGTGTGTGTAATCCCATCGACGGCCAACATCCAGAGATAGACTTAAAAGCAAGCTCCCAGAAGCGATATCTTTAGCCTTCTTCTCCCTCTGGGAGAAACTGGCAATCTTCTAATAGGAGTTTCCTTCCCACATGGGACAGCCTTGCAAGCTTCCCATGGTGTATTCATATGCAAAATGCAGTAACAAGCTGGATCTCATTTCCCTGACCCTGAAGAGCGCCCAGTGCAACATCTTTAGGAGGGCCAAGTCAAGAGAGACTTCTAAGATCTCAGGGAAAGGACAAAATGAGATGTTACTGAGCCTGCCCGAGAAATCAGTGATTAACGGGATACTGTGATACTGTGACTGTGATATATATATATGTGTATATATATGTATATATACATATATACATATATATACATATATATATTCAGAAAACTTTGCTTTCTGTCTTAACAACTGGTAAATATATATATGCCTCTCAGAGAGCCTAGCAAGCTACCCGTGGCGTAAAATCTCAGGGCTGGGAGGAATAGAGATGTTACTGGTGCCTGCTCGAGTAAATCAATGAACAATGGGATGACAGTGACAGTGATACAATAGACTAAATACTTTTTTTTAATCATTATTTATTTATTTATTAAATTTATTTATTTTTTAATTAGTAAGTCACTGTGAGGGTACAGTTACAAATTTACCCATTTTTGTGCTTGTGTTTCCCTCATACAATGTTCGAGAACCCATCCCTCCACCAGTGTCCATTCTCCACCACCAATGAACCCAGTATCCCTCCCCCCCTCAATCCCGTTCCCACACCCCCACCCCACCCCACCTCTGTGGCAGGGTACTTTTTAAAGAGTAGCAACTATTCAGAAAACTTTGCTTTCTGTCTTAACAACTGGTAAATATTTAAAAAGCTACCAATATTCTCCAAACATTCAGATCATACTTTGAAAAATGTGAAGTTTTGTGTATTTATCTTAACATTGGAAAACTACGTGATTTGTTTTTTCATTATACTATTTCCAAGTGAGATATAAACGTATGCTAAATGAAATGAAGTGAAATAATTTCACTTTTGTGTCATGTCTAAAATTTGGGCTGACATTGGAAATAATCATTTAACTATTCATCTACTTTCATAATTTCTTAACCTTTCCAGTAAACCCTGGGCACTCTATGTCTCTGTTTGAATTATTGCTTTTCTGTTTTCCCCACTCTGACAAAAGTTGTCACGTCACTGGAAACCAGTAGTAAGTACTGACAATGTGCTTTCAACTCCTGACCAGGTTTCCACAAGGCTTCAGCTCCAATTTCCTAGTGCTCTTCATTCAGGTTAGACCTCTAAGTTTTGTTCTATGAGAACTGACAGCCCTACTCCTTCTCTGTCTGTGAAGAAGGAGGTCACACACTTCACTGGTGTCAAAGTATGGACACCACACAGGCCTTACCTTTTAGGATTTTATGTTATTTTTTTAATCCACACCTCTCTCTGATGGTACAGATGCACTTCTGTTGTAGAGATTTTTCCTATAGAGGACTAGTTTAAAACCTCTTTCCATTTAACTAATTCATTGTCTAGTCCTAGTGAATAATGACAGGTTTTCCTGTTGAAACTCAAGTGGCCAAATTCGTTTTTTATAACAAGTCAGCTTGTAACATTGTAAGCTTTTTCCCCATCTGATCACACAAGTGCTCATGTGTATACACACACACACACACACACACACACACACAAATTAAGTCCACTGCACATCCATCTTGAAATAACAGGGAAAGGGTTAAATTCTAAGAATCTTATTCCTGCATTTATTAGTAACTCAATGTCTGCACACTTCTTTCCTATAAATTCATCCCTACATACAGGCATAAATTAACCCTGTTGTTTCTAATGTTATGTCATTCAATTGAAATATCTCTTTCAGAAAGTACAACACAAAGTTCTGCTGTGTTATTATATTCCTGCTCTTTTTTTCATAGATTCTTAGTAAAATTTATTTGATTGTAGTGAGAAAAATATTCTCTATCAATTATTTTTAAAAAGCAATAATTCATTATAGTTGATCATAAATGTCAGGAAGCAAAGACCCAGCTGAAGCATTTTGTCACTAATCATGCTGTTTTTCTTCTAATTAGTTAATTTACATTTTACAAATTAAGGGTAAAATTCAGAGAGAAGATAACATCATAGCTTTAACTGACCTATATTTGTATCTGCCAAATTTAAGTTAATTAGAAATGTAGATGTTGTTTGTTTTATCTGTCAGAAAAGCTCATCTTTTTTTTCTTAAAAAAAAAAAAAGACACACTTTTCCCCCCTCAGCATTTATCATCTAAATAATAGTCTTGCCAAGATGGCAGCCTCATAATAAACTCTTTTCAGTGGAGTGATGGGTAATGAAGCTTGCTTGTGAAGGCAGCGAAAAATGTTGTCTGGCCAAATGCATGAATATGATGGCTAGAGAATCAGTGGACTTTTTCAGTCATCAATCTTTTTAGTAGCCTCTTATACATCTGAATATTTTGATAGATGATCTAATAATTGAGTTATCTATCTTTCTAACTATCAGAGTTGCATAAAAATTATTCTCACATGCTACTGAATATTAAATATATTAGGTATCCAGTAAATTTTTCATAAAAGGGCCAAAAGGTGAAAGATTTTTGTTATTCTATAAATATCTCTTCCTCTGTGGAGTGTTAAACCCTCTGAAATATTCAACTCTTAATTTCCTCTGTGTGAAGGAGATATACCCTCAGAAAGGAAAGCATATCTTTAAAAGTAGGATGTATAGAAGTTAACTATAATTAATGAAAATCAACCCTAAAAAACATGTAAGATTAACTGAGTCGTATAGATTGTCCTTATAGGTCTACACCCAATGTCACAGTTAAAGTGACATGAATTTCCATACGAGATGCACAAATGACGTGAGTACAAAGAAAAACATGTGATTTTTAGGCATTTACCATTTGACAGAAGATGATGCTACCAAAGTGGGGAAATTTGTGTTATCGCCTGTCTGCCTTGCTTGTCACCTGCTAACACAAAGCCACCCAAGTATTCTCTTCGTGCATAGGTTGTTGTTTTCCTTATATAAGGCCTTATATTTGGTTTTGTTTTTATCATATACTATTCTGTTAAAAAAAAAAAAAGAAAAAAACCACCAAACACTTGCCAATCATGCTTCATTGACATTTTAAATGGCAGGGAAAATTAGTGAAAAAGAAATCAGTCATCAAAAAAGTTGGCTTTCCCTGTCCTCACCATCCAAATTTCTTCAAGTTGACTTTACAGTGATAACTTCCCAGTAGCCAACATTAAAATGCCTGGAAGTGCACGCATTTGTTTGCAGGTCTGAAGGGTTACCAATCCTATGCATCTTGAAAGGCACTCAAATAAGCAAGACCTTGTAAATTGGATTTCTATTAGCCAAACCTGATGATCGCTCTTCATCAGTGGAATGGGAAGAAGAGCTATCAATAGCTCCAGCTCTAAATATCTTTGTCTTTTTTAGTGCCACACTTATTTGTGGTCTCATCCAAAATGGTAATGAATGCTAAAATCGTCAGAATTAATTGGGTTTAATGTTTTAAATAAACCTTAAAATATGGATAACCATTTTTAAAATGCTTTTCAAGTTGAAAAGCATTTGGAATGAAATTCAAAGTAACAATGGTCAAAAATAAATACAGTAAAAGTTTTTTTAAACCCTTTTCTCATTATAGGTCCTTACATTGATTTCAGCTCACAGTTGTACTCATAAAAAGTTGGGGGTGATAGGCATTTTTTTCTAGACTGCAAATAAATTGAGGAGGATAATACCAATGTAGAATCCTTCTACTGTTATATCTGAAGAGCTGTTGCTCTTTAAGTTTGACCAGATGCAAGAATTTTGTTTCTTAAATTTGATGTTGAGGAGGACTAATCATTTTATTGTAGTAACTATAGCTGGGGATTTTAAACTGTTAGAGACCATATTTAAAGTATATATTTTAAACCATTTGAAATGACCATATTGGGAAGGTTTAGGAGAGGAAAGATTCTTTTCTTAATCAAAGTAGCAAACATCTGTGTTCTTTCTAGTCTGTCTTTTGATTAGCATGGCCTCATCCATCACTGGTCTTTGATATGAACACCAAGAAGTCATGTCCTTTTGTTTTAAATGATAAATATGCTTTTGTCATGAATACTCATAGGCAACCCAGGATTTACATTTGAATTGTCAAAGTGTAACTGCCCAGCTCTTGTGATGAGTGACATTATTAGTGAAATAAAGAAGTTTTTAATTTGTCATGGATAGGCCTTAGATGGTGACATTATGAGATTATGTGGGTTTCTAATGCTAGAAAAGTTGTCTTCCCCCACTATTTTTCCAAGATTTGTCATTTATCAACAAGAGGCAGTGCACCACAGAAGGTTCTCTGTGAACATTTTTACATCAGTGTCATTAGCCCATCTCTTTAAGTTTTATAATTTAGGCTTGGTAGCTGATTGTGTTTATCCAAACTAATACAATTTGAAATAGTTGGCTTCTGATGGTGAAACACCGGAAGCAAGACTTGTTCTATCTGGTTATTAATTCTAGAGACAGGTGTTTTGTTTTATTTTATTTTAACTTTTGCTTTATTTCAAGATAAATGTCAATTATATTTCCTAAGATAGTGCTGTCCTTACAAACTCACATCTACTCATTTATTTTTGTGCATTTTTACAATTCATGGCATACATATATCTATCTGCACAAGTTTGTATTATCAAAATTCTCAAAATGTCAGATTAAATGGTTGCTTTTGACTTCAATTAAGAAATAGGGTATCACTATTAAAAATATTATGAAGTCTCAATCTTCTCTCGTCTATGATGTAAAAGAAGATTCCAGTTTATATACATTTATTTAATGTATTTCTACATTATTAGTAAAAATATTTCTATTAAAGTTCGCATCTTGTAATTAATATTTAGAATATTTCGTGTCGGTAACAGGTAGTCATTCTAATTATGCACAAAAGATAAAGATTTGGTGTTTTAAGAATTAGTACTTTTAACAAAAGTTGCATTTCTCTTTACATGTTTTGTCTTTTTAATTTCAACACAACTTTAAAAAGTAGAAGGAATCATAAATTTTCAACCAAGTTGATTGGTTAAGCATCTGAAACAACCATTGACATAGAATGTTGGGAATTTACAGAAAATTAAGCTATATTTTAGTTAGATTCAATGTCTCACCACAGAATTCATTTTTAACTGAATATAACAGCCCCACTGAAATTTCATTTGGGGTCAGATTTCTTCATAATTACCAGCTTTAGATTTTCTTTATTTTTGTTACATTGAAACTGCAATTATCTTGAAAAATATATATTGATTGCCTAGAAAATGAATTTTAAAGCAAAAATATGTATACTTGATTAGGATTTAAGTATGTCATCCACGAGTTTTCTTTCTATTGTTTTAATTTTTGTAGTATTTTCTCTGTCACTTGTTTCATGGAAAATGAAGTCCTATTTATGTTTGCCTTCCAATTGAAGACCATTGCATAGCAACTGTAAAGCTTACCCCTTATCTTAATTGAGATTGTTGTACCGTAATGTAAGTGTCTGAGTTTTTGAGACCCTAAGGCTTTCACCCAACTTGAAGACAATGATGCCAGTGAGCTTCTGTCCAGAGTTAATCAGCTGCAGAATTTGTAAACTGCACATGTGTCAAAGTTGAAAATGTTAGCACTCTAATAGAAGCTTGAAAAGGTTAGATCTGATAAAAGCCGTCAGCAGTTAAAGAAAGTGATTTATGGGAATGTAATGACACAAAATGCCTCATTTATCACTCATATATAGATAGGTTAAGGTTCCTGTGTCATACTTTTAAAAACTTGACCACTTCAAATTGTCAAAATAGGTACTTAATTGCCCTTCATCCTTTTCATTTCATATTTATTTTATTTGAGTTTGGTAATTTTATCCACGATCGCTTTACTATCATTTACTTAATATGGTTCTATTTAAAGTTATTTATATTTTGGATTTAAAAAAACTGTGCATCACTGATTTCTGAAGTTGTATTATCTAAGACTATTGCAAAGAAAGACTAAACCAGTTTTATATGTGTTCATTTATACTTTCATTTGACACAATCTCTTGAAGATAGGCTAACATTTTATTTTTATTTTCTAACAAATAGTTTTCATTTATATATATGTATAAAATGCTACTATATATACGTATATACAGTAGCATTTTATACATGTATACACACAGTACATATTGTGTATATATATAGTAGCATGATATATAGAGTCACTTTACATATATATATATATATATACACACACCTGTAAATTGTCTATACATCTCTTTCTCAAAATTGCAGCATGAAATTTTATAAGACAGAGCCATCAGTTGTTTTATTGTCCTAGTTACTCAATGTAATATTTTAGCTTCACTCAAATTATATTTAATGAAAGCCTGTCTGGTTAAATGACTCCTTAAAATGATGGAAACAAAAGTTAAGAGACAAGTCAGCTCATATTTCCTTCCCAGATTAATTAAAACATAATATTTAATTATTTCTTTTACACCATAAGGAAGGGATTTATAAACTTCGAATTACTAAGCATGAGTGTGTTTGTTTAATATCATTTCGTTTATGCATAAATACCTCAACACTTTAAAACCTTTCTTAACTTGTCAGTATTTTAAGTAGAGTTATAAAACTGTAATAATGATTATTAAAGTCATTAATAACTCATTAATATGGAAGCTAGAATTGTTTAAGGGCTTCCTAAAAATTGTCCAGGTCATTGAATAGACAGAAGAGTTTCAGAGTTTCCCCACTTGCCCTACTCTTGCCAAAAAATAAATTTGAAAACTTACATGGACTCTAGTTTGTCAGATACATATTACACTGTCTGCAACAGGGACATTACAGGTCCAATTTAAAGAGAAGTCAGAGCAGTTTTTTTTTTTTTTTCAACTAGGTGAAGGCATGAAAGTAAGTGGGGAAAGATGAAACTGTCTTAGGAAAGATAAACTTAAGAGACATAACCAAATGCAGTTGACCTCATTGCACCTTGATTCTGTCAAACTAGAAAAAGTATGATTTTTGGGACAGTCTTTGGAAGTTGAACATAGATTGGTATAGATTTTCAACACCAAGAAATTGCTGTTAATTTTGTTAGGCATGACAGAACCCTTGTGATTAGGTAAAAAAAAATATCCATTTTTTTCAAAGGCATACAGATGAGACTATACAGGAGTAGAGTGACTAGAATTTCTTTCAAAATATTTGATGAAACACAAAAATTGAAAGAGAAATAAGTTAAAAAGGAGATAGAAAATCAATGATATGTTATTTAGTAAAGGAGTTCTCTACTTTTTTACACTTGAAACTTTTTGCACTAAAATTCTAAAATCTCAAGGAATCTGTTACATCAGTCTTATCCAGAAGTACTTTTAATAAAAGATTATATGTTATACTTACCAATATTTTCTTATTGCCAATCTTAATGTTGTATAATCTTTATTTTTATCTCCAAATTTTATCCCCAAAAATCATTTCATTGGTTGCCATAAATTCCAATTACAGTATTTTAATTAGTAGCAAACATGATGCTTTCTAATACAGAAAATGGCTAATAAATTGTGCACATTTATTCAAAATAGGATAGAAATATATTAGCATATTTCTTTGTGCTCTGAAAAGTGGATAGCTCACTTTGTTGTTGTTGTGTAAAAAGATTGTAAATGTACAATAGCATTCCTATTCTCCTGACAAGCAAATTTTAAAGCATTTGTAAATCTTATATTTTAAGCTTTGTTTTAATTCATTATACACAAGAGTATTTTTAGAATTGCAAACTCGCTTTCCCAGCTTAAAAATATTAAACTGAATATACCTTTCTTAGATGCAGCTTTTGCCTAGAATTAAAACATGTACATTTACAGCAAAACTTTAATTCCTCTGTGATTTTATCCATATTTGTCTTTCTTTAGATATGTATAGGTATGTATTATCTTTAAACAATGATAAAAAGTGCTTAAAGATCTCAAAGTTTAAAAGTATACCTTGATTTAGAGAAAATGTGTTCTTAATATAAATTTGTTTATCCTATTAATTAATGGTTAGTCAAATATGTTCTCTACTTTTGTAGATCTTTTTCATTTTTAAGGCAATACAATTTAAGGCATTTCAATTTATCATTCCAGAGATTAAGACATTTTATTGTTTGTTTTTTTTTTCAAATTCATGGTTAAGGAAAATTTATATCATATGTATTTAGAGAATCATAGAAGTCAAAATTGTCTCAATCTGTGAATCTTCATAGTTTGCTCTTGTAACAACCATGAGGAAATGTATTAAAATGCCTTAATTACAGGGCAAGAAAAAAGAGAAAGCACAGTCTTTTAGCATATGATCTTTCAATTGTTCACCAAAGGATAAAGAAAGCATTCAAGCGTGGTTTCAAGAACTGTCAGCAATAAGAAAATGCAAGGTACTTTGTAGAGCCTTAAAGACCTTTCTGGGAAATAGATGTGATTAAAAAGTAAAATAGACTTTATTTTAAAGAAATTTTATAAAATTTTACCAAGTTAATATATTAATAAGGGTATTATTATCTTTTCCCAGATGAGAAAAATTCATCCATGAAGCTGCATAACAGATTCATACAATGAATTTTACAAATATATTTCTTTAAGTTTGATTTTTAAGATGCAGCTTAAGAATTAGAGTGCAATCCACTGAGTATATAATAATTTTAAAAGGTCTTCTTTGATTCACATATGCTGACTTGATCACAGCCATAAATTTGGAACTTGTAGTGTCTTTCTGTTATAAGCCTGAATACTTATACGCAAACTAAAGTTCAAAGGATCAAAATATTTTATTTTTCACGTGTTGGTTCATCTTGATTAACATATTCATATGTGCATTGCTCCCCTTAATCCTCTGTAATCAGGTATAGGGACTTCAGAGGCACTTTGTTTCTTTTAACTTTACTTTTCTCCTTTCAGAAACAAAAGCTCACTTATTTTTCATCAAATTCAGTACAAAACTACAGCATTGTATCTCCAGATTGCATTAGACTAAAGATAGCTGTTTATACTGAACTGTAGTCTGTTCTGCCTCTGTGGAGATTTTGGAAACTAGTTTCTTCCTACCCAGCACATCATTCTGTTTCCAAGCTTAGAATATATGCATGTTTAAATTGTCTTCCTTTCAGGAAATCTCATTCAAAAACAAATCAATCTCACAAGAGTTGTATTTTAAAGCAATTACTCTTTCCTGGAGAAAC
The DNA here is from genome assembly GCF_027595985.1 of Sorex araneus. NCBI lineage: Eukaryota > Metazoa > Chordata > Mammalia > Eulipotyphla > Soricidae > Sorex > Sorex araneus. The sequence goes on from NC_073304.1 coordinate 82,296,199, forward strand.
TGTTTCCCTGACCACTGTTATTTTTTTCAACCAATGGCCAATGTCGTCACTATTCAACATTAAGAAAAAATTAAGATTAATTTGGCAGTGCATTTAAAGACCTTATTATAATTTCCAGTGCCTAGATTTCTATTCAGGTACGGAATGACAGAATGGAAGTATAGATGCATGATCCTGGGACTAGTTTCCAGTGTAGCCCCAAAGAGGATGTAGCCACTAAAAATATCTGCTTCGTGTTTCTGTTCAATTGAGTGTCTCAGTTTAAATTATTGTTCTACAAAAGATACCACAAACTACTTTGTTCTTAAATAGTCATGAAGTAGACTGAGTGGTACTTGCAGATTTGTAGTATTTTGACTGCAGGAAAAATAATGCAGGATAATGAGTATACAATTTGCATGTGTGTTGTATAATTCACAATATACATGTTCATTCATCATGCTATTCTTTGCAATATAATGAATTATGTCACCTTATTGCATATGTCTGCATATTGCATATGTACCTCATGTCTTAATTAAAGCATTAATCACTAAAATTACCAAAGATATGTAGTTTTACTGCAGTTTTAAAATTTAGCGTTGATCTTTGCATAGTAATACACATATTATTTCTAACAGGTACGCTATACTAAGACACTTTAAATAAGGATTTTCATGTTCTGATCCTATTATATCAATTATTTTAAGTATGCTTATCTTAATATATACTTACAACGCTTTTTAACCATTTAAATCATTTTTATTTGATATTAATTTCCTAAATCATTGAAAATTACCAAACACATAGAAAAATAAATATATCTATGCATATTGTATGATTAGTGTTAAAATTTAAAAGGATATATGTAGTTTCTGCTTTTAAATTTTAAAGCAGATCTTTGTATAGTCATACATTATCTCTAATTAGTAAACAATGTAGTTGTTAAGTGAAGATTCCATGTTATGCTTCTAGCATATCAATTTACATTGTCGCTCTAATATTTGTTTGCCACACCCTGTGCATCAGTGCTTCTTACTACTGGTTTCTCTTTGAGATTAGTTATATTTGATAATAAAATTCCCAGCACCTATTTGAGCTTACTTATAAGTAATAAATCCTTGCTAATCTTGTGATTTAATCCTTTAAAAACCCTTAATTTCAAAACAAAATAAGATGCTTTGAAGGAGCTTTTTGAAGGTGAAAGTGTACTAAACAATCACAGAATTTATTTCTTAAAACTTAACTCTTATGGAGGAGGTACGTTTAGTTTTTTTTAAGTTAAATTATTGAATCGTCATGAATTACAAAGTTGCAAAGTTGTTCATGAGTTTCAAGGGTATAAAGTTCAAAAGCACCAATCCCTTCACCAGTGTCCACTTTCCCTCACCAATGTCCCCACACACACACCCCCAACCCTGAGCCTGCCTCTATGACAGGCAGTGATTTTCTTTTCTTTTTTCCTCTTAGGTACTGTGGCTTATGATACTGTTACTGATAGGGTATCATGCATATCACTTTTAGCTCTTTTCAAAGCCCAGTTTGAGGAGGTACATGTTGCAGCATCACTGCTTATGAGTCTTTTCCCTAGAAAGAAAATTTCACTCATCTATCCAGAAACTGTTCCTCTAGCATTTACCTCTGTAATTTTTCTCAGATTTTGCTTTCTAGAATGTACATGTCGCTCACGTGACTTCTCTTAAATCACATCCAATTCGGAGTGGTCAGTGTTTGGAACAAATCACAAGTGTGTGGGGGGACTGAGGGCAGGTAAGATAGTGAAGAGCTCTGTCTGACAATAATAGCAGGCTATGATCATGCTGGACAAGAACTGAGTGTTAAAAGTAGGTAGGTAAATGGATATTCTTGATAACCTTTCAGTATCAATATTACAAACCACAATGCCCAAAAGGGGAGGAGGAAGGGGGGAGGAGGGGGGGGAGAGGGGAGAGGGGAGAGGGGAGAAGAAGAAGAAAAGCACCTGCCATGGGGGCAGGCAGGGGACAGCGGATAATGGGAGGGAACCTGGGGACACTAGTACTGGGAAATATACACTGGTGGAGGGATGAGCATTAGGATACTATATGACTAAATTCCAATCATCAGCAGCTTTGCAAGGGTCTATCTCACAGTGATTCAATAAAAAAAAAAGTATTAAAAAATCACCTCCAATTCCTATCTGAGCCGATTTGTTCCCTTTTTGTAGTTTGAAGATGGTTTCTTTTTACATTCCTTCCATTTCCCAGGTTTCCACTTCCAGGATTGTAAGGATTGCCCATGCTAATATAACTTGTTTGATTCTCCCAGTGTTATCCTGTATCTTGATATTTATTCATACTGGCTCTTTCCCCTCCTGACACTAAAGAGTTTGACCTCCTATGCTTTGTTTCAAAGCCATTTTACTTTATATATACGTGTGTGTATACATATATATAAAATGAAATATGTATGTGAAATGTGCTTCCAATCAGATTGCTTCTTGCACCCTATACACATCCTAAATATTCTGTAATTTTTGTTCTCCCAGCTGCTTTCCCTTTAGGATAGATAACCTGAGACTGACAAGTCAATATTTTCATGCAGTATTCTTCATTAGCTACTGTCTTGCCTTTGTGTAAATATTCCCTTCTGTTTCCTGTTTAAGCCTGTGAGTGGTAAGGGCTCCAAGCTCTTGGTAGAGTAGAGGTGTTATATACCCAGTCCTCTTTAGAATAGTCACCTGTCATCCATTTCCAGCAGAAGTTTAGGCTTCTCTACCTGAACTACATTTTGATTTCTGCAGTCTGACTCCTGTCTCACGAGCCTTCCATTCCTTCCTTTTAATCAGTCAATTCCAGTTTTCTATTTTCCCTGGTTTGTTGTGGGAGACTTATGATTCCAAGAATTGTTTCTAGTTTGTCCAATTGAATGTCATAAAGTTGTTCACAGTAGACTCACTATCTTTTGTCTTTGTTGTTTTGTTTGTTGTAACTTTTTCCTTTACATTTCTGACCCTATTTATTAGGGGTTTTCAATATCTTTTTTCTTTGTGAACCTAGCTAAAGAGTTGTCAAACTTGTTTAAAACTTCTCTTTTTCTTTTCTTCTATGGGATGCTTCACAAATTCACATGTTCTCCTTCACAGGGGCCATCCTAGTCTTCTCTGTATCATTCCAATTTTAGTATATGTGCTGCCAAAATGAGCCCAAATCTTTTTGAAGGATAAGTTCTTGATTTCATTGATCTCTTGTATTTGTCTTGATTGTGACTCATTTCTGTTTAATTTATGTTTGCTCTAATTTTCATTATTTCCCTTTCTCTAATGACTTTGGATTTTTTTTCAGTTTCTTTAGATGTGAAATTAAACTGAGATTTTTTTCTCTTGTTTTCAATATAAACTTGATTGATATGTACTTTCCTCATAATATATGAGCCTACAGAACATTCACTGTTTTTCCTTTTATAGAAGTCAATCTAGTACCCTTTTTTATAGGGTCAATTTGGTGATGAAATTCCATTAACTACTTTTTTTTCTCTAAAAAGTGCTTTATTCCTCTTTCAATCTTGAATGGTAACCTACCTGGATAAAGTATTCTTGGTTGGAGGTCTTTTTCATTCAATTGTTATTTAATGTCCTTCTCTTCTGACCTGTAGTGTTTCTGTTAAGAAGTCTGCTCATTTTAAAAAAAGGTATAAAGTAAATAATATAAAATGCTCCCATTTGATGAGATCTGGGAAGTTAATTTGGGGTTCTAGGAATACTATTACCATAAATGTATATAAAAATGTTTTAGCAGTCATAGACCCAGAAAAACTAGTTTACCCATTTGCACCAAATTCAATGTTTGGAAAGCAAGGATAACTTATATACCATTGCTAAAATTGCAATTCTGGGAAGAAAAAACTAAAAAGCAGCTTTCTGAATAAACCTCGGAAGGTCTGTGTGGTGCTTGGTGGCCATAGTGGCCATGCATAAGGGAACAAAATTATTAGGAGGAAACTTTTCCATCAGTTGGGTTGCCAGTGAAATCAGCAACTGTTTTGTTGTTGTTGTTGCGAATTATATATTTTATTTTTCCGATTTATTTCTATTATATTTATTTTGCCTAAAGGGATTTATGATAGTAAAAAACATCCATAAACTCAGGGCCATAGTGACAGTTCAGTGCATAAGTTGCTTGCCTTCACGAAGCCAACCTGGTTTAAAGGAACCCTAACACCACCCCATATAGTATCCTGAGCCTCGCCAGTAGTGATCCCTGATTGAAGAGTCAATAATAAGCTCTGAGCACAACCAGGAGTGGTATCCAAACAAATAAATAAAATAGCCCAAATCCATAAATTATATTAAGGAAAGTCAGTAGAACTGAAAATTGAATCACCTAAAATAACAATGTCTTTATCTTTGTTTTCTTTTTTTAAAATTTTATTTATTTATTAATGAGTCACTGTGAGGGTACAGTTACAGAGTTTCGTGCCTGTGTTGCAGTTATACAATACTCGAATACTCATCCCTCCACCAGTGCCCATTCCTCTCCACCAATGGCCCTAGTGTTGTCGTCCCCCCCGCCCCCCCAACGTGCTGTTCTCCCCTCCCCGCCCCGCCCCTTGACAGGGAATTCCTTATTGTTCTCTCTCTCCTTTTGTGTGTTATGGGGAATCAGCAACTGTTAATCAGCAAATGTTAATTAAAAAACATGCATGATGGTAGGTGTGATGTTGGAACAGAGTTTACATCAAACTATCATTAACAGTGTTATCACTCATAGTACCTCAATTTTTAAAAATTAGGCCAACAATGATCACTTTTATATGTGGTCTATAAGGAAAGAAAGGAAATATGCAACGGCAGATGAAAATAAACCTTAGGACTTTGAAATAGAATCCCACAGCAAGGGATCAGGAGATTGAGGGGGGAGGGCCCCAGCAACACTAACACTACTCCAAACCTTTTTCTTTGTTTCTTATTTGTTTTTGTTTTAATTAAAGGATTTTGTCAAAAGTCTACTTCTAATCTTGTGGGAGTGTCCTCACGTGTACCTTTTGCTTTTCCCATGCTACTTTTAGTACTCTATCAGGGATTATTTTTCATTTCAACTCTTTGTCTTGGTATGCATCTTCTTTTCAGTTATGTTCTTGTTGTTTAGAGCACTTGAAACTTCCTGGATCTGAATGTTTTAACTCTTACACATTAGGGCAGGCTTATTTCTTCAGAAAGAAATTCTGTCCAGTTTTTTTCTCTTTTAATATCTTGATTTTTTTTAAAAAAAATATTTTTCCTTATTTTGCTCTTTTTGGGGGGCAAGGGTGGGTGGTGATTGTTCTTGCTATTATTGGTTTTCTCTACCTTACTTTTTTTTTTTTTTTGCATTTTGGGTCACACCCAGCAATGCTCAGGGGTTACTCGTGTCTCTGTCTCTGAACTCAGGAATTACCCCTGGCGGTGCTCAGGGGACCATATGGGATGCTGGGAACCGAACCCGGGTCAGCCACATGCAAGGCAAACACCCTACCTGCCATGCTATCGCTCCAGTCCCTCTACCTTACTTTTCCTCCTGTGTTTGTGCACTGGGGGATGGCTCCCAAGTTGTACTCAGTGCCCCAGACCACCCCAGCAGTACTTGGTCAACCACACCAGACAGTCCTATCCTGAACTTGATGCAGTGTTGCTTGGGCCTAGTGGTATTGAGGAGCACCAGGAACCACATCTGCAGTGCTCTGTAGCCCATGCTGGTACCTGAGATCATTCTGGGTCCCTGCACATACAGTGCACGTGTTCCTGGCCACTTCATTATCTCCTCAACCCACTATTTCAGTCTGATTCTTGAGCTCACTATTTCAGTTTCCAGCTTGTCATTCTACGTTTGGACTCCTTTATTTATTTATTTATTTATTTATTTCTTTATTTATTTATTTATTCAGCTCCTGTATTCTTCAGCTCTAAATTTTCCGTTTGGACATTCTTCATACTCTTCCTTACTTTGTCCTCGTTTAAGTTCTCTTCTACTCTTATTTCATTAAGCACCATTAGATGTTCTCGAATGTCAAGGAGGCTTGAATGGTGATCAGGGTTTCTTGTTTGCCAGTGCTTAGTGGCAACTATGATATCAAGGTCAAATGGGGCTGGGAAATAACTGGAGGTCTACAGTCACAAGTACAAGGCAGATCAAGAGGGCCTGGAGAGCAACAAGGCTTTATAGTTGTGAGTATCTGGCAGTACTTATTTACCAGGTTCAAGGGTATGGAGGGTGATCAAGGAATTGAGATTTCAACCGCTGGATGACACCTGTGTCCAATCTCAATGAGAACTAGGTGGCTGGTAAGGCTTCCTAGTCACAAGTGCCAGTATCACTGTAATCACTGAAATCCTGTTGCTCATTGATTTGCTCGAGCGGGCACCAATAACCTCTCTATTGTGAGACTTCTTGTTACTGTTTTTGGCATACTCTCGGTAGCTTGCCGGGCTGTCTGAGAGGGGTGGAGGAATCGAACCCGGGTCAGCTGCATGCGAGGCAAATGCCGTACCTGCTGCACTATCACTCCAGCCTAGTCACAAGTGCCTAGATGTAGGTGTGGATATTAAGTTCCACTCAGTATAAACATTTATACCAGAGGGGCAACCATGGTTCCACCGTCATGATTGTGTATATGTAGCACTAAGGTTACAGCTGATCTATACAGCAGTCAGGGGTTTACAGATGTATCGAGCTGCCAGTAGGTCATGCCAACCTGGCCATGACTGCTGGACCCATGCCATGGGAGTTCTGAAAGACGGAAGGACCCTTCTTAGCCTCAGCTAATGATAGATGCACAATGTGGGGTTGGCAGGGAATTGAATTTGGCTGTTGGACCATCAGAGAAACACAGTAGATGGGGACCTGCATGATAGCAGTCAGGTGTGAACAGGCAGAGTTCACTTCTGTTTGTCTGCGAGGAGTAAACACTCTGTAATTTTCTCTAGTCACCACTAGCTCAGCCATTGCTAGGGATGGCTACAGTACACCTCAGGGATTTGCCCTCAAGATGTGTGTTACTGTAGAATATGACATCCAACATGGTATCCACTAGATCTGCTATCCACAAGGTTGTATGAGGTCTCTAACGTGGTACCTGTCCGTGACTGACCTCTCCATATACCTGTTAATGCCAAATTATTACCTCCCATTCTAGTATTGCAAGCAGGATTAGTTTGTATGGTATTAACCTCCACCCTACCCACCACGATGTAATCTAGAAGAAATCTATAGAAATCTCTTCTAGATTACAGTTCTTGCCTCTTAGAGGAGTTCCCCTCCCAACCCGCCTTGGGGGAAGGTATTGCTGTATCTTCTGTCTGCCTGGCTGCTGTGCTTTTGTTGGTTGTTGATGAAGTTCTGTTTATCCAGATTTCTGTGCACATTGACTGGCCCAGGTTCTTTTGGTTCCATTTGGTGTTGCCTTTGGTTTTAGGGCTACACCTGGTAGTGCTCAGGGCTTTCTCCTGGCTCTATGCTCAAGAATTACTCCTGGTGGTGCTCAGAGGAGTGGTAGGGATCAAACCTAGGTTGGTTGCATGCTAAGGTTTTTAGTGTGGTTACTCTGTGGTGGCATTGCAAAAGAAACACAGATTCTCTCAAGTCAGCCTTCTTGGCCCACTCCACATTCTTCACTCTTTCTTGATCTGTCAGCAGTACTCAGTGCAGCTAATTTATGGTGCTTTGAAAAGTTATCTTATTTGATTTCTATGTTACCATGTGTGATCTTTTATGTTTCTCCTGTCACTGTCACTGTCACCCGGTTGCTCATCGATTTGCTTGAGCAGGCACCAGTAATTTTTCTATTGTGAGACTTGTTGTTACTGTTTTTGGCATATCCAATATGCCACGGGTAGCTTGCCAGGCTCTGCCATGCAGGTGAGATACTCTCAGAGCTTGCCAGGCTCTCCAAGAGGGTCGGACGAGTTGAACCCGGGTTGGCTGCATGCAAGGCAAATGCTTTACCCGTTGTGCTATAACTACAGCCCATGTTTCTCCTAATCATAATATTTTCTTGTTTTCTCAGATTCTTCTTCTGTTCTCATTGTTGGAAGTGTCCCAGACCCAATGTTTCATCTTCTCCTTTCTCTTTCTCTCTCTCTCTGACTCTCTCTATCTCTGTCTTTCTGTATCTCTCTGTCTGTGTCTGTGTCTGTCTCTCTGACTCAGTCTGTCTCTTTATCTCTCTCTCTTTGTGTCTGTGTCTCTCTCTGTGTCTATGTCTCTGTCTCTGTCTCTCTATCTCTGTCTCTCTGACTCTGTTTCTATGTCTCTGTCTCTGTCTCTCTGTGTTTGTCTCTTTTTCTCTCTATTTCATCTAGTTTCATGCCTTTAAAATGGCATCGAAGGCTGAAGCGATAGCACAGCGGGTGGGGCGTTTGCCTTGCACGCAGCCGACCGGGTTCTAATCCCAGCATCCAGTGTGGTCCCCTGAGCACCACCAGGGGTAATTCCTGAGTGAAGAGCCAGGAGTATCCCCTGTACATTGCCAGGTGTGACCCAAAAACCAAAAAAAAAAAGAAAAAAATGGCATGGATGCATTGGTATTTTCCAAAGTTCTATCCATTTCCCATACTTTTCCTTTTAACCACAGACCCAAATATCCAGCAGCTTATTCAGCATCACTACTTCCATATCTCTTCTTCCACATCTCAAAGCTCCATGTGCAAATCAGTATTCCAGGTCTCTAAAAGTTTTCTCCATACCAGTTAATGACAATTTTCTTTTGCTTAGGTTAATCAGACCCTTCTGGTTTCTTTTGTGTTTTGCTTCTGTGTTTTTTTTTATAGAAATTCTCTTGATTTTACCTTCAAAATTATATCCAAAATTCTGTCATTTTTCACTGCCTTTACTGCTACTACTTGATCTACATCATCCTTATCCTTCGATGGATGATGATGATGGGATGATGATGATCATGATGATGATGATGTTTTAGTTTTGATTTGGAGGCCACACCCAACCATGTTTAAGCCTTACTCCTGGCTTCATCTAGGGGATGACTTTTGGTGGTGTACAGGGGGGCATATGAAGTTCTGGGGATCAAACCTTGGTTGACAGCATGGAGGCCCACTTTCCTGGATTATTGAAAAAACTTGCTAACTGTTCTTCCTGATTCCTCTCTACTCTTCTGCAATCTTTTCTCATCTCAAGGCTATCAATTTTCTGTCAGATAACAATTCTCTGTCAAAATTCGTACAGTAGTTTCTTTACTAACCCAATGTAAAACCCTGAGTCCTCACGTTTCCCTTTGCAACCCTGCAGTTCCTTCCAGTCTTCACTGTGACCTGTCTCTTGAATTATTCCTCCTTTCCTTCCTTCCAAAATTGTATCAGCCTCTCTGACCCCTTTGCCATGCTACAAACTTGCCAGGTATTTTTTTTTCCTTAGGTCCTTTGTGCTGAACGTTTCTTCTGCAGGAGGTTTGTCCCTTAGCTCTCTATTGTAAGTCAGCTACAATGTCACCTTAGGATGTTCCTCCCCAATGGCCTCCATCTTCCTCTATTGCTATGTATTTGTCAGTAGACATTTCAAAATGATCTAATTACTATTCCTTGTCTTGTCTGTCTCTCCTAAAGTTCTTCAGAGACAGGAATTTTTGTGTATTACGTTCACTTCTGTATCTCTCCCAACTAGAAAAGTGCCTGGCACTTCCAACTTCATAAAACTATTTATTAAATAAGTGAATAGGTTTATTTTAAACAAGCATAATATATTTTGTTAAACACAAATATCACATACTAATGGCACAATTTGTTCATATTATTAGCATTGGATGTTCTCAGAGTTTCTAACACGTGGGAAGGAATGTTTCTAATCTAATGTATGTGCAATAGAAATAAACAATCATCAGTTTTTCAGTTTGAAGAAAACATGACATGCTATCCCCTCTATCTCTGTACTTTTATTGTACCAGCAGGTTTCATAAATTAAGAACATAATTCTTAAATAAAGAACTGTTCGTATTATTTCATATGCTATTAGTAGGTTTGGAGAGGAATTACGATCAATTTATAAATCCCTTTATAAGAAATACACATGATGACACATTTTGACTATTACTGGCAAGTAGCAGACTTCTAAATTAATTATGCAAATATTCCAAATGTTAGCAAATTTAAAGTAAAGCAGAAGATGGCATCTTAGAGCCAAGTGAAAATAAGTATGCCACCTCCTATTTAAATTTTGATTTCTGATAATTATACAGAACTATTTTATTGAATTTAAAAGATCCATAGCATTGGCCATCTCTATACAAATCTCAGCCAACAAAGATTGAGAAATTAATATTCTAAATAAAATGTCATTAAAGTCTTATTTTTTAAATATTCTATTTGAATATTCATCTAAAATGCTACATTTACTACAAATTCATATAACTTAGCCAAAAATATTTTGCATGGGGAAACCATTTGCTTAGCTTAGAGTTTCACTGAATAATATTTACAGAGAATGATGCTTCCCAAAACAAAGGTTGAGGTAGGTGGATGATTTGGGGGAATAATTGTCCCTGATGTGAAAAAAATTCAATGCTCTGAAAACTTCTATAGTAAGATATTCTATGTTTATTTTACTTACCCCTTCATTTCTTATACTCATTTAACCAAAGATTGCTTTTTCATCTAATACTTAATTCTCCTTTGGAATACCCTTTGAGGAACATATGTGTAAACTATTGACAGGTGGTAATCAAGTCAGGGGTGTACATGAGTGAGATGAGTGAAGTAGGGGTGGACGGGGATAAATAGTACATCAGTCTGGGTACCCTAACTAACCATATTTTCATCACTGAAAAGCACCAGTGCCACCCCTTCGGCCAGAGGTTGTAGAAGAAAATGCCAGGTAGACAACTGAAAGAGTGAAAACACTTTAGCAAGATTAGTTTGTGAAGAAAGGATGTATTCCAGGCCCTTTTTTTTTCATTTCTTTTTTTCTTTTGGTCATATCAGTGACTCTTTTTTTATATTGTCTTTCTTTGTGCATGTCTTTGTCTAAATATTTTCATCCTGTTGTATTTAAACCCACTCAAATAGTCTAATGTTGTCCTAATTATCTAGACAAAGACCTTATTTCTATTCTGAGGTACAAGTTTGATAGTGACCATGGAGGGCTTAATAATAGGAGATGTTTCAGTTCATAATACTAGAAAAAACTTTTAGGGGGAATAAAACAAGGGATCTGTTGTTTCAGTTTTTTCCAGAAAACTAAACATTAGAAATTATCCACAAATAATCATACTTAAGAGAAGTTCTTTCCTGAATTCAGAGGGAACAAGTAGAAGAAATTGTATCTAAAGTTTTTTTTTTTTTTTGTAATTTACCCAGTTATGTTCAGAAAATAGTGAGCACACGTGAGCTGCTCACAAAGGAAGGATTAAAAGTGTAGTGTAGGTCCTTAAAGTAACATAAGAACAGTGGTAGAGAGTCCTGGGCACTTTGGTAGTGGTGATGGTGGTGAGTGACTTCATATTCATAGACATTAATGTTGAAACTCATAACCGTATTACCTCAAGTACAGTTAAAATTCCTTTTTAAAGCATTTTTACTGAGGTGCTGAGATTTACGATATTGTTACTCATGCTTTTTGTGGATACATCATTCCAACACCACCATCAGAGAGCCCACTTCCCTCCACCTGTGTGCCAGGGACCCCTGCCTCTCATGTTAGGTCAGTTCTGTAGACAAAATTTTCAGTTTTCATTATTTTGACCCATTGTTGTTCTATTACTGTTTTTCTCTTCTATTTCATATTTGGGATGGATTTTGCATTCTTTTTTTTTGTTGTTTTAATTGTGGAAGTGATAACACACCGAGGTGAAGAGAGCTAAATTCTTAGAATTCCACAAAATTGTAGGTGAATGATAAATTGATAAAACAAAAGAAAATTTTCAAAACTCTAACTTTTTAGGGGCTGGAGTGATAGCACAGAAGGTAGGGCTTTTGCCTTGCACGCGGCCGACCCGGGTTTGATTCCCAGCATCCCATATGGTCCCCTGAGCACTGCCAGGGGTAATTCCTCAGTGCAGAGCCAGGAATGACCCCTGTGTATCGCCGAGTGTGACCCAAAAAGAAAAAAAAAAACTCTAACTTTTTAAATTAACAAATTAATACTTTGAATAATTCTGTGCTAATATACTTTTAAGATTTATGTGAAATAGATAAATCCTACAAATAAAAAATTTAGTAAGAGTGAAGAGAGTTAAGAACCTTAAAGGAAAAATCTGAATAGTCCTATAGAAGTATAAAAGTATTGTACTCTAAGAAAAGTAACATTGGCTTTATGTTAGAAATATAGATACTACTTAAGTGTCTGCATTAATAAGTAAAGGATAGTAATAAAAAGTTCCTATCGATATAAAAAGTACTTGATCAGATATATAATCTGTGATGTAAATGAATTGTTATTGCAAAGGTATAAAGTCCCTTAGCTGGATAAGAATAAACAAACCTTTCTTAATATAAATGCCATGAGTAAATGTCATACTCAATGTCAAGTGCTGATGAGTTTGTCTTTCGTTTTGGAAAAGCCCTTTTTTTTTTATTTTTTTTTCTAAAACAAAGATTTTTATTTATTTATTTATTTATTTATTTATTTATTTTTAATTTTTTATTGAGTCACCATGTGGAAAGTTACAAAGTTTTCAGGTTTAAATCTCAGTTATACAATGCTCAAATACCCATCCCTTCACCAGTGCTCATATTCCACCACCAAGAATCCCAGTATAGCTCCACCCCACCCCCTCACACCCCTAACCCCCCCACGCCCCTAGCCCCCCCACCCTAAGCCCCCCCCACCTGTGTAACTAATAAATTTCACTTTACTTTCACTTTGATTGCATACAATATTTCAACAAAACTCACTATTATTGTTGGAAAAGCCCTTTTAATGCTCCATGTAAGACTGTTTTCAAGGCTGTGAATTCTCTAAGCTGCTGCCTGTCCCTGAAAATCTGCATCATTCTTTCAAATATGGATCATAATGTAGCTGGATTATTCATATCTTCATGGTGACACCTTTAGTTCATTGAGTTTTTGTACCATATCCCTCCATTATCTTCTGACTTCTAGAGTCTCATTTGATAAGTCAGCTGTGGATCTTCTGGTCTTTCCATTGTGTGCAACTTTCTGATCTTACTGCTTTCAATATTTTGACTCTATCTTTGGATTTTGTCATTTGAGTCCAACGTATCTTGGAGTCTATTTGAGTGTTTGCTGGCAGCCTTTGGGCATCTTGGATCGCAGTGCCTGTCTTCCTCAACTCTGTGAAATCAGTATTTGCTTTCTTTGTTTATTCATTGAATTTGCTTTACTGTTCTTCAGGGACTTGAATGATTCTTATCTTTTTCCTCTTGATGTCATCCCATAGCTCTCTGGTATGCTGTTTATTTCTTTTCAGACTATTTTCCACATTCTGTTGTTTTCTAGTGGTTTCCTCCTCTCACTTTGGTGTGCCTTTATCTTTTCCTCAACTACTATTAATCTGCTGCTCAGAGGTTCTTTTTTTTTTTAATTTCATCTACTATGCTCTTCATTTCTGTTTGTAATTTTCTCATTTCACTCCTCATACTTTCTTACTCTTTGTTGGCTACTTTGATGGCTACTTGTGCCATCATTTCTTTGCACTCATTAAATGTACTTAAAATGGTGTCACTGAAATCATTGTCTGAGGATTTGCTGAGCTGGTCGGTACTTGTTGAGCCTTCTTTGTTCCTGTTTTCATGCACTGAGCCTGGTGGACTTCTGAATGCCTTCTCCATTGGCATTGTTGTGTTCCTGCAGTTCTGAGGGTAAATCATTGCAGTTAGCCCCCTGGGATTCTCTGAGGACTGAGGCTGTGAATTGCTCATTCCCTTCTCCGCCCATCTTCACCTTGCTGATAAGAAATATAACTGTTAGCAATGTGAAATTTAATGAAAAGCTGCCTGCCCCTGTTTTAGAAAGGCCTCAGAGTTGTCACACGGGAGTTAGGTCTACCTGGAGGAGTGTTGTTCTGGAGCTGAGCCCTTGGGGTGGGGGGGAATAAAAAAATGTTATTAAAAAATAAAAGAGATCTGTTTATTTGGATGACCATTAATGATCAAACTAGATATGACAAGTTAGAACATATAACAAATAAGCAAATAAATATTGTATGAACTGAATGTTATGATCTAAAATGAGGTAGGAAAAACTTACTACTAAAAGTACAGGGTTTTAGGGGCATTTTGTTTGTTTGTTTGTTTTAGTATTGGAGTCACACCTGGCAGTCTTCAGGACTTACTCTTGGTTTGTATTCAGGAATTATTCCTGGCGGGCTTGTGGGACCAGGTCAGCTGCGTGCACTCTACTCTCTCTTCAGCCCCAACAATAAATATAAATATTTTCATTCTTAAACATCATTGGGATCTTTAAGCTCATGCAAAACATTCACTTTTTTTAAATAAAGGAAAACAACAAAAAAGATCTACATTTTTAGATTTTAATGGCCATCCAAAACAAGGAAGTTTAAAAGTCAAAATATAACCTTTAGTTCAACATTGTGTAAACTGTCTAAATAGGCTTTTTTTTCTGAACTGCTTGTTCACAATTTATCTTCACACCTTCACAAGTTTCTGAGACCCCAATGTGTTGAAGTTGAGACCTCCTTCTGGAGCATTCCTATTGTTTGTTTACCTATGTGGTATAAATATTACAAATGCGGACTAATTTTTTTTCAGAACTACAGCAGATTTCTGAAATTCAATAAATGAAAATTCAAAAATTTCCATTTATTGAACACATGCTGTGTGCTAGATAATTAAGATACGCATTCAAGACAAAAGATAAACCTGTCCCCTAACTTCAGGGAACTCTAAGTCTAGAAAAGTGAGCACAAATACAAACAAGTAATTTTAAAATGAAGTTGAGATTAGCATGTAGTCTCCCAAATGGGAATGGCTACTCACAGGAAACGTCTATGAGCTGGGTCATAAGAAAAACACAAAAATGTACTAGTTTCCTGGTCAAATGGCAAGACTGAGTTATATGTTGTAAAGGTGCAGAAATAGGAAAACAAATGGTGTATTTTGGGGAACTGTGAGTACAGTGAGCACAGAACTGTGAGTATAAATTCTGTAGCACTGCACTGTAGCACTGTCGTTCGTTGTTCATTGATTTGCTCAAGTGGGCACCAGTAACGTCTCCATTGTGAGACTTGTTACTGCTTTTGGCATATCGAATATGCCACAGGGAACTTGCCAGGAGGCTCTGCTGTGCAGGCAGGATACTCTCAGTAGCTTTCCAGGCTCTTCGAGAGGGATGGAGGAATCGAACCCAGGTTGGCTGCGTCCAAGGCAAACGCCCTACCCACTGTGCTATCGCTCCAGTTTGGATAGCTCGCATGGACATTTAAGGAACCTTTGGAATATTTACTCAAGAAAAGTGCACTTTGTATAGACCATTTATATGTGATGTTGAGAATATATTGGAAAGGGGAAAAAAATCATTGAATGCATTGGAGAGAGTACAGAGGGTAGGGCATGTACCTTGCAAGTGGCCAACTCCAGGTCAGTACCCAGGCTCTGCATGGAGTGATTCCTAAGGGCAGGTCAGAAATAATCCTTGAGAACCTCAGGATGTGATTTCCCCCTCCCAGCCCCACCCCCAGAAAAAATAAATAAAAGTGAAAAAGAAAATTTTTAATCATTAAAAAGTGAAGGTACAACTACAAATTCATTGAAGAAGTAACAGGCAATAAAATTAATGATCATAAGAAAATCCTAGAGCCGTGATGCCACGCACCCAAACTGTTTCTGCTAGTGGTTAGCTCCGAAAGTTATTGGGCCATCCTCTGTAATGTCTCTGAACCTCTTCTCCTAAATGGGGACATT
The DNA here is from genome assembly GCF_027595985.1 of Sorex araneus. Classification (NCBI taxonomy): domain Eukaryota; kingdom Metazoa; phylum Chordata; class Mammalia; order Eulipotyphla; family Soricidae; genus Sorex; species Sorex araneus. Next base: position 82,312,018 of record NC_073304.1, read on the forward strand.
CATCAAGATCTTTGAAAATTAAATCGACTCACGTGTGTGAATCATGTCAAAGCCTGCCTTATGAAGAGAAATCCACTCTGTATATGTTCCCAGTTATTTTCAATTGTTCAAATTCAGAGCCAATGAAAACAGAACTCAGAAACAGTCTTGGTCATGTCACGGAGCGGGGCGCTTAATCCAGTCACTGCACTAAACACCTGGACTGATTCCCTATTTCGAAAAGTTCCTTTTCAGTACCCTGTTCTCCCTGGGGAGCTTTTGTGTTTTAATCTACCCAAACGCAGCTACCAAACATATCTGCTTTTCCATCCATGTGTGCTACTTTCAGAATCCTTCTCCCCCTGATACTTGAGGCCTAATTATGGGGTGAATATTACAGAACCCCCTCAGTGCCTCGAGGCACAGGAGAAACCACAAGGTAGCACACAATCAACCAATTGTCCTAAATGCTGTATGTCTCATTCCAAAGAAATATTTTCCATTTTCGTGTTTCCTTTTTTTTTTTTTTTTTTTTTAAATTTAAGGACCTGAAGAATTTAGGGTTTTTTTTGCTTTTGTTTCCCTGAGTTCCATGGGCCTTCATTCACTCCCACCATCAACTGATTGGGACTCACCCCCAGATTTTTTTTCTCTGTCCTCCTTTGTAATGGCAAAAGCCTGTCTTTGTCACTATCATCGGTTTTTATAAATCTGATATTAGTAGAAAAGAGTTGTGCGGTGAGGGGAATGTGACAAGGAAGATGCACTTTGAACGCAGCTTTCCAGAGGAGTCTGCTTATGTCTTATGTCGAGGCCACCGCTGGTTCAATTGCTGCCCAAACTCTGTGACTTAGACCCACAGCTCATTAATTCTCCTGGGTTCTCCAGAGAGAAACAAATAAGGTATAGATTATTAATTTTTATCAATCTTATAGCATGCAGGGATTTAGACCTCCCTTAGTAGCCCCGGATGGTTTGGTTGAGTTAAATCCTTTGCAGCTTTATACTGTCTCATGTGCCAAGCAATTGAAAGTTCCTTGAAAGAGTCGGTTTAGTGTCTTCACTCAAACACCACCTGCATGTTAGGTGTCTACTGCTAAGGTTTATCTCTCTGGGCAGCTGAGTGGCAGCATGACAGATGTTGGCCCCCTCCTTAGGGGGCCTTATGTTATGGTAGGAAAACGCAGAGCTAAGTAAAGTAATAAAAACTTCTCTTCTTAAAAAAAAAAATCATTATTAAGTGGTCGGGAAAAGTCTTTCTAGCCAGATAGCACTGTGGCACTGTCGTCCCATTATTCATTGATTTGCTCGAGCGGGCACCAGTAATATCTCCATTGTGAGACTTGTTGTTACTGTTTTTGGCATGTCAAATATGCCACAGGTAGCTTGCCAGGCTCTGCCATGCGGGCACAATACTCTCGGTAGCTTGCTGGGCTCTCCTAGAAGGAAGGAGGAATCGAACCTGGGTCAGCTGCGTGCAAGGCAAACGCCCTACTCGCTGTACTATCGCTCCAGTCCTCTTGCCAGATACAGTACAAAAATATCTAATATAGTACAAAAATATCTAAAATAAGGTATCCCACTGTTTTATGCCCAACTCTGATTACCCGTGTTCGATTCCTCCGCCCCTCTTGAAGAGCCCAGCAAGCTACTGAGAGTATTGTGCCTGCACGTCAGAGCCTGGCAAGCTACCCGTGGCATATTCCATATGCCAGAAACAGTAACAATAAGTCTCACAGTGAGAGACATTACTGGTGCCCACTCAAACAAATCGATGAGCAAGGGGATGACAGTGACAATTTGAGGGGTTGAGTATTTTGCTGTAAGATAATCTCTGTGTTTAGTTTTTCTATTTTTTTTCATGTTGTCTGTAAATAACCTTTAATTTAAAAGTGAATTTTTTTAATTAAGATTAAATTTAAATCACTAAGATTCATAGCCAATTGATATACATTTCATATATAGACCTCATAGTCTATTGACAAAGTTATTATTCAATATGTTTGATACAAATCTTTTGAGGTCTAACTATATTCAATGGTGGTGATCAGACAAAAGCAAAGAATAAAGCAACATGTGTTTAGTTTTTCTGGCATGTGGTTAAGTCAGTTCTCCAGTATTCCACTTTATACACGTACAGTGTAGCTTAGCACCTATATTTCCTACTTCTTTTGTGTATATTAGTAAGGTGGTAAGCAGAGTCTATAGATAACGGTCATCTTCTTATCATCTTTTTTTTTAAGTGTATATGTATGACTAGATCATGATAATGGATCTTAATGACAACTCAGCTAGCACATACATGCAATTGAAACTTTAGAGGTTAAAATGAAAGGGTAAGGGAAAATCCATTTCCCCAGCATTTGTAAAAACAGAAGTTCACTTTCACCACTAAAATATTTACATTAAGTTTAATACTTCATTTGTTATCAGCACAGAACTAAGGCCCTATAAAAGATAAGTAAATTTGTCATTGCTTTCCATTAAGTACTCACTCTATGATAAGTACTGAACTTACAAAGAGGAGATGCTGGTCTGAACCAACTTACTCTATCTCCCTTTAAATTTATTTAACAATTTATTCAACTTAGGAATGCATTACAGACTGACTAATCCAATTCTGACCTCATTGTTATATTAAAGAGCCATTACTTTCTAAAAACATGCATAGTCCACTGGAGAGAATTCTAGACTCCATTGAGACTCTGGAACTTTCAAAACAACTGTTAGCCAGTTTGCTTTCCTATCTGCGTTATTATTCCTTTATTCATATAGATTATATGAATCTATCAAAATTCTTATGAATATATTATTTAGTCAATAAGTATTTATTTTAAAATTCATTCAATGTATTCATTTGAAATATTATAAGTTAATTTTTAATAAGAAAAATTTATATAAAATTCTATTCATAATTGTGTGATAGCTGGACATTTGGGGTCTTAAATGGATCTTTTTAAGTTAATTTTTAATGTTCCCATTAAGCCTTTAGAACAAATGAAATTCTGGTGTGTGCATGATACTATTTTAAGCATTAATTCTCTTCCTCCTTTTCCTCTCACTTTCCCTCTCTCTCTCCCTCCACCTGACTCTTCCTCTCCCTCCTTCCTTGCCTTCCCTCTCCTTCCTTCTCCCTCATTCTCTCTCTCTCCTTTCCCTACCCCCACTCCCTTCTCCCTTTTATCATTCTCCTTTTCATTGTCTTCCGTCCCCTCACTATATGTAACTTACTTTCTAAACTAAAAGCATTCTTTCCAGGGAAATTTAATTTTCAAAATAGAAATCTAGAAAAGTTGCAGTTGTTCTAGGTAATAATTTTTTGATAAGAGGCCTAGAGACTATGGCCTTCATTGACTTCAAACATTGTCTCTGGGGGCTATGTCAATAGGTGCTTTTTTAAAAGCAAGTTGCTAACACAATTAGAATTGATATTTAGGAATACTGTTAAGCTACACTTTGGAAAACAATTATGTTTGAATTGTTGCAGTGGGGGTGGGGGAAGATTTTTTTTTTTTTGCAGGGAAATTGTGTGTTTAGGGGTATGGAAAACATTTTTCTTAATTATTAGTAGCAGCCAATAATATTAGATATCAATTCCAGCCATATGTTGCCCCAACATAAGCCCTGAGGATGTTTCAGACTGAGTTGGTTCCTTTGCTGCTAAACTGATAAAGGAAACCAAATGGGAAGTTTTTGTTGAAATTCAAGTGTGAAATGGGAAAGTTCAGATGAGATGAAAATAAGGAAGTATTACTATTAAGGACAAATTGTGTTCTAGTGCTCTCAGCAGAATTTGCCTTTGAAAGAAGGATAGTATAGTATAGTATATAGTATAGTATAGTATAGTATAGTATAGTATAGTATAGTATAGTAGTCAGAATGTTGTGTAGTATTTACCCATTTTCCCTTCTTATTCTCCACTTTATTTATACTAGGATTTGAATCAAGGACTTCTAATTTCTGTCCTGTGTCCTTTCTCTTCTTGCTTCACCTACATCAAATAATAACATCATCTATTTTCTGTGCATCATTTATATATGTATATATAGTCACATAAGTATATTTGTATACATATACACACATATATATAAGCTTGGAACTTTGTGAATAAAAGAAAACAAGATATTGCTAAAAGCTGAAATATTTTTTTCCCACTGAAAATCTTGTGTGCAGTGTATTTAAGTAACAAAAAATATTTTCAAATTGTTGACAGTTTTTTAGCTGTTCCTGAATATTTTTATTTATTTATTTTTAAATTTTTTTAATTTTATTGAATCACCGTGAGATAGTTACAAGTTCATGTTTGGGTTACAATCTCACAATGATCAAACACCCATCCCTCCACCAGTACACATTCCCCACCACCAATATCTCGGGTATAGCCCCCCTTTCCCACCCTCCCCCTGCCTCTAAGGCAGACAGTATTCCCCATACTCTCTCTCTACTTTTGGGCATTATAGCTTGCAACACAGACACTGAGAAGTCATCATGTTTGGTCCATTATCTACTTTCGGCATGCATCTCCCATGGTTCCTCCAGCCATCATTTTCTTAGTGATCCCTTCTCTATTCCATCTGCCTTCTCCCCTCCACTCATGAAGCAGTCTTCCAGCTATGGGGCAATCCCCCTGACCATTGTATCTACCGTCTTTGGGTGTCAGCCTCATGTGATGCTACCCCACTCTCCACAAATGAGTGCAGTCCCTGTATGTCTGTCCCTCTCTCTTTCTGACTCATTTCACTTAGCATGATACTCTCCATGTTTATCCATGGAGAGTATCTTTTAAAACTGCCTCATGTACTGACATGTACCACAACCTTATCGTGAGCAGTGAATGACAGTGTTTACAAAATGTGTGTTTGTTGTTTGTTTACTTTTCTTTCTGTTTATTGAGGGTGGGGTAGGAGAGAGGGGACATATCCAAGCTCAGGGTTTACACCTGGTTTTTGGGCTCAGGGATCACTCCGGGTGGGTTCTGGCGGCCATTTGCGGTACTGGGGATTCAACCTGGATTGCACTTTAGCCATGTTCGAGGCAAGTGCCTTACCCTCTGTGCAGTCTCTCCTGCCTCAAGACATTTGTATTATCTTCAACATTAAAGTCTATAGGCCCCTGAACACTAGGATAAGCATTTCTTTCATTCTTTATTTTTTTTTTCTTATTTTTAGTTTTTGGGTTGGGCTGGAACGATAGCCCAGCGGGTAGGGCATTTGCCTTGCACACGATCAACCCGGGTTCGATTCCTCCGGCCCTCTCGGAGAGCCCGGCAAGCTACTGGGAGTATCTTGCTCCCATGGCAGAGCCTGGCAAGCTACCCGTAGCATATCTGATATGCCAAAAACAGTAACAACAAGTCTCACAATGGAGACGTTACTGGTGCTCGCTCCAGCAAATTGATGAGCAACGGGATGACAGTGAAATAGTGACAGTGATAGTTTTGGGGTCATGCCGGACTTACTCAGGGCTCACTCCCAGTGGCCTTAGGGGACCCTAGGGGGTATCGGGGATCGAATTCAGGTCGGCTGCATTCAAGAAAAAAAAAGCACATTATATCCTATACTATCTCTCCAGTTTCTGGGACAAATATTTGAGTGAGAAATGATCTTTGATCTTTCAGATTATTTCTGAATCAACATGCTCTTAGGAGTATTCACACTTTAAAGGAGGCAGCCACTGTGTGCAACCCAGCATCACCACACTTAATTTTTTAAGTGGACTCCTGAAATGTTTGCTTTCCTCTCTCATTTTGATTCATAAAGGTTACTGTCTTTATATCTCTGAAAACCTTTATGAGCTCCTTACTAATTTTTTTTTTAATCTCTCACATAGAAAACTTTTACAGTCCACCAAGACTAACTTTTTAACCGGGAGGAAATTGACACCCATTGAGGTTAAGTCACTCAACAATTAATTCTGTTATCTTTGAGTTGGGGAAACATTTAAAAACAGAAAGAATCGAGGGTTGTAGTGATAGTGCTGTGGGTTGGATATTTGTTTTGCATTCAGCTGACCTGGGTTCGATCTCTAGCACCACTGTGGTCCCCCAAGCCCGCCAGGAGCAATTCCTGAGCACAGAGCCAGGAGAAAGTACTGAGAACTGCTGGTTGTGACCCAAAAATAAAAAACAAAACAAAAACGCTGTAAAGAAACAGAGCTGAGATCTGTGATAGAAATTGTTTTGGCTTCATCAGTGTGTAGTCTTGTATAACTGCTACAAATCACCTGACATAGAGAACCCATGAAATACTAAAACACTTTTCTTAATAATTAATAGCAGCCAATTATATTAGAACCCAATTCCAACCATATGCCGCCCCAACATCAGACCTGAGGATGTTTCAGACTGAGTTATTTCTCTTGCTGCTAAGTAGTGTAATATGTCAGGCATTAAAATCAACCGATGATGATATTTTTTAAATGAAAATAAGAAGGATACTTTAGAAATTACCCATGAAACAGTGTAGGTGATTTAAAGGAAGGAGGGGATAAATTTGATTTCCATCTGATACTTTCCTTTCAGATCACTTGATATTTTTCTATTTTTTTGTACTCATCTGAAAAATGGGCATAGTTTGGATTCCTGTGAGGATTTAGTGAGCCAAATGTATATAGTATCTGACACAAAGCACACATTTGCTAAAAGATAACTTTAAGTATTGAATAATGAAACTGACTTTAAGTAACCTAGTGTATGCCCTAAGTCAAGGGAAACAGCTATCGTAGTGATTTGTTTTTGCCATCTTTGCTGGATCTAGTTTATGACTTTGTTAAAAATCTCTGATGTTATACAAGTGCTATAGTTGTCTATCCCCTCTGTTCATTGTGAGCCTGCTAGGAATCTAAACACTTCCTGCAGGTCACAACCAGTGCACTAATCAAATGTCTCCCCATTCCAAAGCTTAAAGCAAGTTTGCCTCTAGCAGAGAACCCTTTGATTTTTTTTTTTAATTTTCCTTTCTTTTATTTTATTCTTCTTCTCTTCCAACAACTCTTTATTTTTTGGAGCCATGTCATTAAAGGATAGTTAATGATTTTACTTTTCCATGACTCAGATTCTGAAACAGTAAGCATTTTTTTTTCAGCTTTTGAATTAAATACAGAAAAAAAAAAAAGAAATACAATAACCAATTGGGATTATTTCAAAGTAAAAGGTATTTGCTGGATTCATCTAACCTCTGATATGACAATCAGGTTTTAAAAAAAAAAATACCCAAAAACCACCAACCACAGACCTTTAAAGTTTGCAGAAACTGCCGACAGACCCAAATCTGTTAAAGGCTGTAATCTCTTGAAAGGAGTTGGTTGGTTTTCCTGTTGCCCCTCCTATCAACTTTAACCTCCAACCTTCTCCGGCATGTATCACTACAAATAAAACTGCTGAGGTTTGACAGGAGGATATAAAGTCACTAGGCCATCGCACAGGGATGGCCACATGATTTTCTTCAACCTGAAATGAATGCTTTGTAATTTGGACTTTTCAATAGGAAGTCATAAACACTTACTCATATCGTTTTAGTCTTAATAATTACTGTTTTTAAGGGAAAAAACAAAAATATACATATTAAATGATGTTTGACAACTGAAATTTAGTGGTTTTGTTATTGGTTGTCTGTGACCATTAACTTGGATTCCTGTTCTTAATTTTAACATATACGATTTCAAGCCAGAAGCATATGACACTGATATAAACATGGCGTTTGTGTACAGCATTATAAATGAATTTTTAGTTTGTGATTAAGACAAGCCAGATGACAAGAAGCAAACAATGTGTTTGTATTGCTCCGCTGCCTTAAAAATGAAATAATTTTTTAAAAAAATCCTCCTGATTTGCATTTACCTGCAATGCCCCTCGTTGAGGGAAACTGTGGACATGTGGCTTGGCAGAGTTTCTAAAGCATCAGTTCCTGGGGATAGGATCTCAGCTAAGTCAGCTGTCTGTGGAAATTCTTTATTCTACGCTAGATAAATTCTGCCTTATGAAGTCTCTGGCACCACCCAGTCTGAACAGTATTAATTTGTTACTCGTATTCAAGCATTGAGAATAGTGCAACTGCCCATTAGTACTTAAGTACTTGAGTACTCCTGCCATCGTAGTTTTCCCAAGGTTAGTCTGTACTTTTTTTTTGTTAGGTCCATCTTAGGAGTACCTAAATCAGCCTGGAGAAAAGGATTTTGTTTCCAAACATCCTTCCTCATTCTCATTTTGGCAGATGGAGGTCAGGTGAAATGATGATGGAGTTAGGTCTCTGGAGATGGGGGACATGCCCTGATTAAGTCAGCCCAGCCATCGCCGAATGCCATTGCAAATGTACAGAGGTAGAAAACTTTCCCAGCCCTGTCACCTGACCACTTCCCTGCTTTTCAAACAGGGTTCTGAGCTTAGAGAAGACCTACCAGTTGATTTCTGACTTGGGGTGTGGAAAGGGGACCAAAGGCACTGAAGGAGGAAATTGTGGGGTGATGGGGAGGGGACCTCAAACCCAAACAACAAAAACAATGGGTGTGACCTATAACATCTTAGAATACCAGAGTTTTTACCACCTCCTTATGGTAAAAACTGTTAAGACCATTAAAACCTTCCTTGTTCCTCCCACTGAGCATTTTATTGTATAAATCTAAATGGCAATTATTAACATCAGATGTAGCAAACTACTGCATTTATTCAGCATTACCACATTTATTATTTTGTTCGAGCCCAACCATTCCTTTAGGAAACGGAAAGCATGTTAATGGCTAGGAAGGACTCCAAAAGATAAGGTTACTTGTCCTCGATTAATTTATTTGGTGTCAGAATGAGGATTGTTTTGTTTATTCAGTGAAACTTTTATTTGAGGCTTACTGTGTATGAGGCAGGCATCAAAGGATGAATGTGAGTTCTTCTCTTGAGGAGCTCTGATGGTTGTGATGCAGGTGGCATGAGTGTGGACAACACAGTTACAGATGTTGAGGTACTTTGGGAGCTTGAAGTCCTGACTTGTATCAGTTACAGAAAAGGGAGGCAGATTCTGACCCAACTATTCCCATTCCAAGTAGAACAATTTTAAGAATGTGCATCCAATTCAAGGATCTCTTTTTGATTTGCTGAATTTCCAGTTCCAGAATGATTTTATTCTAAGGAAAGACTCAGTCTGGTAACTCTTGTCAGTATAAAGGAAGAGCAGGTCTACTACACAGACTAGGGAAGTCAGACAAACCTGTTGTAGCTGTAGGGCTAGTCGAGTGGTCAACCCAAAGGCTTAAAAATAGTTATATCTGGAGATATTGTACAATGGGTAGGGCATTTGTCTTACAAACAACTGATCCAGGCTCAATCCCCAGTACCCCATGGTCCCCTGTACCCTGCCAAGAATAAGCCCTGAGCACTGTTGGATGTAGCCAAAAAAATCAAACAAAAACTGTTATAGGCAGAACAAGAAAAGGCGTTTGACTTCTTGCTCAGTTAAAACAGCAAAACCCTCCTTCTATTTTTTTTTTGTTTTATACATTGTCCCATGATACTAAAATAAACCTCAAAAATCATGTGGTGATATTAATAAGTGAAACTCATTCTGATTAATTTAGCTATTTTAAACTTCGGATCAGTATTCGAAGCGAATGTTTGACAACTTAACCGGTGTCATTTGTATTTGTTTTTGCCACTAACTTTATTCCTTCTCTTTTTATTGATAAAAGCATAGTTGAAGGGTTGGAGGGGTAGTATAGCAGGTAAGGGCCTTGCTCACAACTAACCCGGGTTCATCACCAGCACTGAATATGTGCTGAGTATTGCCACTGAATATGTGCCTTGAGTATTATCAGGCAACAAGCTCCCAGCTCAAGCACTACCAGGAGTGACCCCTGAGCACAGAGCCAAGAGTAAGCCCTGAGCACTGCCACGAGTGGCCCCCAAATAAACAACAGCAGCAACAAAGATAGACCACAATAGATTCAAAACATGCAGGTGTGATGGGATGAGTTCCAATGCATCTCCTGATAACATGTAAATATTTGTATATTTCTTGAGGTGGGAAATGTTCTTTCATAGTTTCCTAAACAACTTAGGTAAAATTAGTCTAAGCTAGTCAGACAACCAGTCATTTTCATTATACTTGCATGAAGCATTTCCGTGTCAGCCAAGAATGTTTGTGCATACAATTCATGAGTGGAAGGAGTAGATTCTTCTCACCAGAGGTAGCAGTGAAATTTAAGATCCAGAAATTAAGACCATAAAGAGTTCCTATTCCAATGTGAGAGGACTGGATAAAGCTCTTATCAACTCTGATATCTCAGATGACCTTTCAAGCATTGCCAAGAAGGCAGAGAAGCAAATACTCTCCCACTAGAAATGGAGTATAATAGAATCGAGATGGGGTTGATATGGAAATCTTGAATAAAAATAAAATTAGCAGCTTAGGTGCTTGTCTTGCACATGGGTTCCATCCCTTATGGTGTCCTGAGCATGGATCGGAGTGATCCGTGAGCACAGAACCAGAAGTTGGCTTTGAGCACTGCCCGGTAGGGCCCAGCAAAAAAATGGGGGAAAAAAGGAAGAAGAAGAAGGAGAACAAGGAGGAGGAGGAAAAAAGGAAGAAGAAAGAAGAAGAAGGAAAAGGAGGAGGAGGAAAAAAGGAAGAAGAAAGAAGAAGAAGGAAAAGGAGCAGGAGGAGGAGGAAGAAGAAAAGGAAAGAAGGAAGAAGACAAACAAAGTTAAAGAGCTCCTGCAACTTCCCCTCTGAGTCACCATTTTAAGTGACTTTTCATCACCACCTTTTGGCTTTCATAACATAGCACTCTATCACTGTAGCACTGTCCTCCTATTGTTCATCAGTTTGCTCGAGTGGGCACCAGTAACGTCTCCATTGTGAGACTTGCTACTGTTTTTGACATATCGAATATGCTACGGGTAGCTTGCTAGGCTCTGTCGTGTGTGGGGGTGGGATATTCTCGGTAACTTGCCAGGCTCTCTGAGAGGGATGGAAGAATTGAACCTGGGTCGGCCACATTCAGGGCCAACGCCCTATCCGCTGTGCTATGGCTCCAGCCCTTTTATAATATATGTTTGGAAATTTAACACTTCTTGATGAGTCACTATTCACTTCAGCTGGGCTAAGTAACTGGGTGATCCTTACTGAATAGATGACTCATAGGACTCTTTGATGCCGTGCTTCGTTTAGGAGCGGGTCTGCCCCTGTTTTGCTAAAGATCCAAAGTTTCTGACCTAGATTTAAAAGTTTCATGCCTTTCTTATTGTGTATCACTTTTCTGAGCTATGGGAACAGAGATCCCTTCCAGTCTAGGAGCTTCAGACAGAGAAGCAGAACTCTACTCTCTCTTCCTTCCTCTGGCGCCAGTTCACCCTCTCTGAACCACTCCCACCCTGATGGAGGGCAGCTATGGTACAAATTTTCTTGCCCCACCCCTGACTCATTTGAGGTATTAACATGTTCTAATCATTTTTATTCTTTTTTTTTTCCTTTTAGCTCCCCTTTATTTTTTCACTTTAAAAAACAGGATCAGGTGGCTGAAGCGATAGGACAGAAGGTAGAGTACTTGCTTTAGCATGCAGCCGACCTGAGTTCCGTTCCCGGCTGGAACGGTCGCCCAAGTCTGCCAGGGGTAGTCTCTGCACACAGAGCCAGGAGTAAGCCTTGAGTATTATCAGGTGTGGCCCCAAAATGAACAAAAAATGAATAGGACCAAAGTTTCCTCTTGTTTTTATTTTACTTTATTTTAGATTTTGGTTTGGGGGCCACACTGAGCAGTATACTCAGGACTTACTCCTGACTCTGTGCTCAGAGGCCAGTCCTGGCAGTGCTCTGGGGGCCATGTGGGATGCTGAGAGATCCATCCCTAGCCAGCCATCTGCAAGGCTAGCTCCCTACTTCCTCTCCAGCCCCTGCGCACTTAGCCTCCTAAGATCTTTCTTTGTTCATTTTTCCGCCAGGGTTAATTGGTCTTGCCTTCCAGGCAGGCTCCTCCTGACTGATTTCCTGTTCAGGTCAGCTTATCTAGAGTCTCATAAAATCCTAAAGAGACCGAGAAAGGTGATTCCTTAGGAAGAACTGTTTTAAATTGCAAGCTCTAGCATTGCTGCAGGACCAAAGACTGCAACGCCCTTTGGACTCTCTCTTCCTCTAGGTCCAATGAACTGCCCTGCCTTTCTCTCCTACCTGGACCGTATTTCAGGAGGGAAAAGTTCCTTGACAGGCAAGTCAGGATATTATTCTGCGCAGTAAGATTTCCCTACATTTAGATGCTTACTGTCTTCTCTGACCCTTACATGGAGGATATTAAACTTGACTTTATGCAAGATGACTGTTTCGATTGCACTAAGCTGATAATCAATTGTACTCAATTTGTTTCATAACTCAGAAGGTACCTAAGTCCTTCATTCTCGAATTTTCTGTACAGGAAGATGGAGTGAATGAGGCTACATCTGTCTGCACTGACCACTTCCACAGGTGTTTAACCTATTTTCTTTCTCCTCCACAATCTGACTGACAAAGAACAGTATTTATTTGGAAGTGATTTTGTTGTTGTTGCTCTTGTTGTTGAATATTGATGGAGAGTAGGTAATGAATTTAGATCAGATGTCATGTAGCTGTAGCAGGTAGAAGCGGGGCAAATGAGAGCTAAGGCTTTTTATGGGATGCTAAGAGGTGATAGCTCTTAAAAAGCTGTCTGCTAAGTGATCCCAAGCTAATGCAAATTAACAGTTGTTTTCTTTCAGAACTGTATGACTGGATAAACATTTGCCATTTGTTTCATTTCTACTCATCTCTTAAAACAGTTGCTACAGGTCTTAATAGTAAGACTCCAAACATATAATGTATTAGCCTTGGCACATCAAAATATTGTTCATCTTCCAATCTTGAGATATTCCAGTTTGGCTTCTCACTGAGTTTATAATGTTCTGAGGGTATGTATCTAAAAATGCATCTTCCTAATCTCCTGGAATTGATTAGAAGAGAAAAAAATAATTTGTCACTATGCCCAGTTTAAACTTGGATTGAAGATTGACGGGCATTGTGGAACATTTCAATCTTAGGAGGGGCCTGGATAAAAAAAAATTTACACTGTTGAATAGTATTTTGGAAAAGAGACCTGTGACATTTGTGCAAAATATTGCTGTTAAAAATAATGATGAGGTTAAAAATGGAAGAGCAAAGAAAGCATTGCTCTGTTCTATTTGTTTGTTTTGCACAAGGCTTTCACATGATCTGATATGATCATCTTTTTCTCTTGCCCCATTGTGGCCACTGTGAGGGGTAAAGAATTTCAGCAATTGAACAACAGTATCAAATAAATTCATTTTAGGAACTTTCCTTAAAGGTTTAATTCCAATCGTTAACATTCCTTGAGCTGGTGATGTCTGCCAAGGGCTCAGCTCCCAGTTCACAGGCAGCACATTTAGCATGACAAAGTTGCTCCTGTTTTTGTTGGGGGGGAGGGGGGGTGTTTTGTTTTGTTGTTGGTTTTTTTTTCCGCAGATGGGAAACCTGTAGCCCCAAATGGAGCCTCATGCAATGAACTGCAGAATGGAGATGAGATCCTAGAGATACAGTATAAGGGATTATCTGGGATCATGTAGATGGTTTGCAGTTGCCTTTGTATGGCTCCTGGGTTAGATCATTCTTGGCAAGTTTGGTGAATTAGTATCCTATTCCTGAGTCCCATTTCAATACCTAGTTTGGAACTCTTCCACTCTCTGAAAACTTCCATTGAAATTTTTATGAATGGTATTTGCATAGACAAAATAGAATCAAACTATTGACATGTAGTTTGTTGTTTTCTTTTTTTTTAAAAAAAAAAAAAGCAAATTTATGTGAATGGTTTGTCAGTAGAGATAATTTGGCCAAAGGCACCTGTCTTCTCTAAGAACTCTGCCTGAAAAGACTTTTAGGGGGAGCTTGGTGAATTTTTTGTCTTTAAATAAAGCTGTTTTTGAGGTATGAGAGAAGCTTAGTTTTTGAAATGGCACAATGAATAACAAAGGCCCCTTTTCACCCCCCAAAAAAAGGACTAAAAAGGACATTTGTTAGTCTCTTGAGGAAGAATTGTGCTGTTAACATAAAAGTCTAGATACAATAAAAAGGGGAATTGGAGGGAAAGGAGGAGCAGGTAGGACTCTGGAAGCAACTTTTTTGCAAAGATTTAGCTTGACCTTGTATTCAAAACCCAGGAAAGTGTTTTTATAGTGAATAAAACAGCTGGAAGAGAAAAGGTTACCAGATGTCCAGTCCAGAGTACCGCCTTCCCCATACATGTGCCCATATGTCTTTCCCTACCCCTCTCCCCGAAACCCAGAGAGCCCAATAAGCACAGTCTGGCAGACAAGTGGCCAATAACCAGTCATCTTAATGGAGGTCAGGTGATTTGTATTTCTGAATTTTTAGAATAGGCGGCGTAGTTGAACATTGATTTGAAGATGGAAAGAACACTATTTCACCTTCCCTTGTCATTAAGTGGATGTGGTTCTTGAGTATGGCCAGAATAATATGTGTGTTAATGTGTCTTGTGCCTGGACCTGAACTGTAGATGAGAAGGCTCTTTAAATATTAAAATGCAGAACAAACAGAATTGCTTATGCAATGGGAAAGTGCAAAGTATTCTAAAGTCAAGCCTAATCTTTTCATGAGGGCAGCTACTGGGAATGCCACTTTTCTAATCAAATGTAACTTTTTGAAGACTCCCCTTTAATGAAAATACTAAATTGATGGCCTTCAATTTTGAAAGAAAGAAATCATCCTAAATTACAAAGGATGTAACTTAAGAGTTATCAAATCTGTTTATTCCTCTTACATGTCAAAGTTTAAGTACTATGTTTTGTGTATACAATCATCATGATATTTGAAGAGGCTGTAAAGAAAAGCTATTATGTAATTGTTTTAAAGAACCTAGAGGCTAGGATAGAGGCTTTCAGAAATAAGAGGCAGTATAACAATGATAGCTCCCAAAGTCAAGATGCAAAATTCTATTCTAATTATTGACAATGATTAATTAAGCATAAAGTTACAAGCCTGGAGTGAATTTCAGAATTATTTTTCTTTGATTTTTTTTTTAGTAAAAAAAAAAAAAGACCCACCCCATCATTTTCTATTTTAGCAGTTTCCACAACTTAAACATTAAATTCTTATTGTTTGATTTCTGTTATATTAGTAGTGTGTGTTTTGCAATTCTAATCTTCACGTTTTTCTTTCTTTATCACTGAAGTAGGCCTTTTGAAGCTGGGAAATTTTTCATAGCAATATTGACAGTGTTCACATTTGCATGATGACAGCCAAGGAATGGAGCAGTAATTTTTGAAATTGCAGAAGTATTTAGAACACTGATAAAAGCTGAAATATATTTTTTGATGGATTGAAGTTAAGCATACATGATTTTTCCTGCTGTCAAAAGGCTCTGAATTTAGTGAATATTTGCCTGCTGTGAGAATGCAAGATTAACATCACAACCATCACCCGGGCACCCAAACCCTGCAATTTAATAGCTTTTTAGGTTCTTTCCTTTTTCTAAACAGCAATTAATCTCATTTTAGTACAATTTTCTCGTTTCTGAAGTCGCTCATTGAATCGCTGTTTTGTTCATATTTGGCTTCAGCTCCTCTGCATAGTCATTAAAGTCCCAATTAATGTCACCTTTAGCTGAAGAGTACTCATTTTTATTGAGAAAATGACAGTTGCTGCCATGAGTAGTGCAGTGTAATATACATTAATTGCCCTGTAACACTGGTAATTACGAGTTTTTCAAGCCTCTCAGTAAACTGTCATGCCTAGACAAGACTGTGCTAAAATAGATTACTCATTAGGGAGACCTGTCCTATTTTCTGGTGGGTTCTTAGTGTTGGTTAAAAAAAAAAAAAAATCTTGAGCTTGAACAAATAGTTGCCAAGAGCAATTTCCTACAACAATATCCTTGTGTTGGGTTTTTCAGCCATCACTTAAGATTGCGGTCAGCAAACAGACAGGGCACAGTGGACGCTACAGATGTGGAGTCTTGAGCATTTATTTATGTGGATCACAAGAGCGAACTTAACGGTGCTTCATTCAGGGTTGAATACAGCGTGTAACTGAAGAGTCCTCCTAGAGGGTGTTGTGTTAAAACAGGTTCATTCCCTGGTGCGAGAAGAATATGCAAGAGAACGGGTATTCCATGCTTGCTGAGTCTTAATCACCTCTCTACTGAGTCCAGCAAGCAGCAACGCTGATGCCTTTATTAAATAAATCCATATGAATACTGGCATAGATAGATAACTTGGACACCGAACATGGCAAGCTTTATGTTTATGTACACACATATGGCTTTAAGGTGCCACTTTTTAAAATGGGAATCATTACTTGGCGGGAACTGAAAATTCATCTTAAGGTGGGAAACTACTAGCCCACAGTCTTTTAGTTCATAGTTACTGACTTCCTATTTGGCAGCAACTTTTTTGTTCCCCTCTTTGAAATCATGTTCCTCATTTCAGTACAGATATAATTTTTATATTCCACACTTCTTACCACATTTCATATGAGGCTGTTCTAACACAAAATAGCCCACTTTAAAGCCCAGCATTGCCCAGAACTGACAAAAAGAGAACCTTTGTTGTATCCTTGCCTAAAGCAGGTGTTATAACAATCTGCTCTTTCTCGCTCTCGCTAAATGAATTTTGTCACAGCCTTTCAAATATTCTTGTGGTGATGAACTAATGAAAGTAGATAGTACAATTTGTGCTGACCAGGTAGCAAGAGCCAGCTCCCAGCTGAGGGTAGTTTGGAAAAATAAATAAATAAAATATAGCATTATATCACTGATTTACCCATTACACAGCATTAATAGTGAGAGACCTTGGTGTGTTTATCTGTTTGTATTGGTGTGCATTTATCGAATTGTTTATGACAAGACTAATTGGGGTAATTGTAGACACTGAAATTACCTGTCAGCTATATGTAACCACACTCCCTTTCTTTCTGACAAATGATGACAACTGAGGGACCCCGTAGCATTACTCATGATGGCTTTTCGAGTGGTAATAAGGACAATAGGGGCCCTGGCTAATTTGACATGGACAGCCTTCACAACAAGAAGCCAGCTAAATGACTTGTCAGGAGGGGAAAGAAGTCAGAAAAGTAATGGAGTCCCCCATGGCGCTCTGACAGGGAGATGAGGCAATTTCAACGGAAAGTGAAAAGGCTTCAGTTTGTCAAGTATTTAGAACAATCAGAGAACAGCTAGAGGCTGGAACCTGACAATAAATTTGTGAACCATGGTAGCAGTTTCATGCAGGTCAGTTACTTCATAATGGCTGCGCGGCACTCAGAGGGGTCTGCTCCTCTCGCCTTCTTCCTATCTCCCCACCAGAGCTTTGTCACCTTCAATTTGCACTCGGTTTTACACTGGTGGGAATGAAGGTTAGGGTTACAGAGGCTCAGAAAAGGAATCATGGTGTGAGTTGCAGCCACTGGCAGCTTGAAGTGTCCATAAAAGTCTCCAGACATAGTCTGCTGACCCTGCCCTCACTCAGCCCTCATGTGAACACACATGGTTGAGCTGGAATCACGGGGTCAAGCCCAGCTACACCTTTCTCACTTGCTACTACTGGCTAGAGTCAAAAACTGTACTGGGAATGGAGAGAGAATACAGCGGGTAGAGCTCTTGTTTTGCATGCAGCTGGCCTGGGTTCAATCCCTGGCACCCCTTCTGGTCCCCTGAGCTGCACCAAGAGTGATCCCTGAGCAGGAGTAAGCTCGAGCACCATGGGGGTGGTTCCAAAACTAATACAAGAAAAGAAGATACCATACTGCAGTTAGTAGGCTGAAATATGACTTAGCAAAAGCTTTTCCCTCTGGTTGCATTAAATAATATCCTAACCTCACTACAGAGCCAGAAAATTGGTACATGAGGATTAAAATTGAGCCCTTCCTGCTCGCTGAATCTCTAAACTGGAAGTATCTCTGATCCCAATATATAATAGGTACCTAAACTGTTTGACACCGTAAGGATATTTTAATACTTGTGTCTGGTTTCTGTCTTTATTCAGGGCTACGTGTTTCCCCAGCTCTCTGACAGAATTTCCTACGTGGTTTGGTAGGTTGTTGGGAGATCAGGGAACACTAAAATATTTTTTTCATATGAATTGATGCTAATATGATTACTGGATTCCTAAAAACAACCTGCCCACCCATAGCCAATGGGAGTGTTCTACTTTCAGAAGTAAGGGAAATCTGTAACTTCTTCATTGTGGCAGTACAAGTGTCTAAACTGGGTGAGGCAGCTGTTTTCCTCAGCGGGTGCTTTGGTTTCCCTCTTTGTAAGATGAGGAAAGTCCAAATTGGCAAACCTATGGAAAAAATAAATTACTTGATCTGAAACTGCATGATCAGTAATGCGAATAGGTTAGGATTTATTTTTAATTTCACTCGATATATATTTGCTTCCCCGTTAGATCCTTACAAAGGCAACCATATCCTCCACATAAAGACTAGAACACCTTTGTATTTAATATAACTTTTCTTGTGAAGTTTTCAAAGCATTTTAGTTATAGAATGGAAGTGAGATGGATGTATGTTTTGGGAGAATAGGATCCTCAATCTTCTTGGGGGCTACTCCCAGCACGGTGCTCATGGATCCTCTTGGTGGTGTTTAGGGGCCCAGACAATGCTTAATTGAACCTGGGACTCCCACAATATAAAGTATGTGCTCTGCCCTCTGAGCCACCGCACAGCCTCCGGAATCTATTTTTTTTCTTTGTCATTATTATAGTTTAGGTAACATGTTTATAACATGCTTATAAGAATATTAATCTTTATGTTTGTTTGTTTTTTAATTTCCAAGGGCACTGTGGTCTGAGTAGCAAGAGGGGGCTTCAGTGGAGGGACACTGAAGCGGGTGGTAGACGTGGATCTGGAACATTGTTTACCTGAAATTCTGTTATTAGCAATATTATAAATCACAGTACCTCACTGTCTATGGCTTTGATATACAATTATCACACCTCACCACCACTAAAGTGCTCAATAGTAAAAGTTCCTTCCCATTCAGCTAGTCCATCCCAGTGGATTTTTAGTTGCATGAGGTTGGTGTGTGTTGAGGGCTTTCTCTGAGAGCAGAAAAAGCATCCTGTCTATGAGACTTTTTGTCCACGTCATCATCCCTCCCAAATTCCTCTGTTTAGTAATTCAGGGCCAAGGGTTAGTTATTTGGTACTACCTGTTACCTTTTTTTTTTCCTCTGTATTTCACAGTTGAGGAAGACCATCCATTTTTTTGTCTATTTCCCTCTGACTTACATTGTCCAATATGATACCTCCAGTTGCAGTCAAGTTGCAGTGAACTGTAAGATTTCATCTTTCCTTACAGCTGAATAGTATGGAATCTATATTCTAACAGCATATGAAAAAGAAAGCATGCACTCAGCAGTACACTTATTTTTATGTTTTTTATTTGTAAATATTGGCCTTTGTGTACATCAATGTTTCTAAATATTCTACTATATATTTTAATATACCTGTTATATTTTCAGTATAAGTTAAAATACACAATTCGACAAATACTGTAAAACCTAGAAAATACTGTAAAACCTGCCAAGAGAAAATAGAAAATGGTGTTTTGGATTTGGTTTTGGGTTTTCTGTTTGTTTGTTTTTTGGTTTTGAGCTTTTTTTTAGATCTCTCTAGGGTGAGAAAGAATGGGATGGATGGGGAGCTTCTCCTAGTAAAAGTTCCTGCCCATACAGCTAGTCCATCCCAGTATTTTTTTGGTTGCATGAGGTTGGTGTGTGTTGAAGGGCTTTCTCTGAGAGCAGAAAAAGCATCCTGCCACACCAGGACCAGAGAACTGTGCAGAGACCCCATCAGTGGCTCAGGGAGACAAGGAGCCAACTGGCCTCTTATTCAGCTGATTGTAGGAGCCCTTTTTATCTATGCTTCTAGGTATATGGAGTTGGAATTTGGCTTAAAAGGTCCCAGGCTATGGCTACAGATGCACAGATGTCAGATGGGCTCTTTTCTTCTTGTTTGTTTAGGTTTGGAGTTTTATTTTTGTTTGTTTGTTTGTTATGTTGTGTTTATTTGAAGGGAGGAGTTGGCTTACTCTTGGGAGTTCATAGAGGACCATATGTGGTACTGGAGATTAAACAGGGATGTGTTATGTCTTTAATCCCTCTACAATCTCTTAGGCCCTGCTTAAAATATAATCTACTGGCAGGAATTCTCTTTTTATAAAATTTCACTCCACATTTGGCATAAGTCTTTTCTAAGTTAGTTCTACTTAAGAGATTTTCTTTATGTTCTTCACAAACAATTGTTCAGCTAAATATTTTTTTTCCCTTTGTGGAAAGTGTTTTTATTTCTATAAACCTACTAATTCATCCGTTGAATTAAATTTTTCTTTCTCTCTTCGGAATAGTCCATATTTAAAAGTCTAAAAATTCCTGATTGTTAAAAAAAAATTACAGTTTCAATCGCATATGTTACCACATTTAACAGAAATGGGAGGGGTTTTTATATATATATATATGCTATTTTATGTTCATGTGTTCTTCACCTCAGAGGATAGTGAGATTGTTTTTCATGTCTGCAAATATGGTTCTATACTATCATTTATAATAGATTCCTGAAGTTTGCATATTTGTGAGCAACTATCATTATTTAACCATAAACCATAAGTAGGTATTTTAGGAGGCTAACATGAATACTAACGAACATCTTCATGAAATGATTTAAGATATGGGAAGAACAAGGGACTAGATAGATAGTAGAGCATATAGGGCACTTGTCTCGCACATAGCCACTCCAGGTTTGTTCCCTGGCCTCCCATATGGTCCCCTAAACACCCTCAGGAGTAACCCCTGAGCATTTCTGGATGTGTCCCACAAACCAAAGGCGGGGGGTCGTTGAAGATATGGGAATCATAGTAACCTCAGTCTGTAGTTTAACTTTCTTGTCTCTTGTGACATTGCCTATGCTGTAGATGGATAAAACATTGACACTTTATCTTATGTGACATGAAGTGACTTTTAGTAGTAATTTTAATTTTTTCTTTTCAGTGTTCAGTTGAAGAGCTACTTTTATGATGCCCAAGACTCATATATCCACTTTTCTTGTGACATATAAACAAATATAAACAAAGGTAGTTCAAATCGTTGTTTTCTACTACCTAGTCCTTGAAAACTTTTTATTAATTTCTAATATTACTTCACAAGCAAGTAATATCATTGCTGTGCTAATAAGTTATGGATTTTTTATGATAATCTATCTTTATGTCTTTGTTCCCCATGTCCATTTCTACCTGAGGCCTCCATCAACATCCAGAACAAATTTTTTTTCATGAAGGAAAACTAATATGCATCCACTAAATATTAACATTATCATTATTATTATTAGCTCTTCATTTTTCACTTGTGCAAGTTGGGTTTTTTGGGTTTTGTTGTTGTTGTTGTTGTTTTTAGGATAACGTGTAAATGATAGCGTTCTCAACTTCCTGCCTATACAGGAACAAGCAAGTCTAAGGGACTAGGAAATCTTACATATTACTAAGCCAGCTGTCAAAAGATTATAGCAATTGATTCTTCCACAAGTAGTATATACCTGTGGCCATTTCTTAGCACCCTGGCCCAAGCTGGATGTCATTACTTTTTAGATAATTTTGATGCTCTCCTTTTAATTCCTTTCCTTCCCCTGGTTTTTGTTCAGTGTGCTTGCATTTGCCTTTGTGCCTCCTTGCCATCAGTCATTCTCTAAGGTATGCTTACACCAGAGCTAAGGCACTTATAATTGGAAAGTCCTGTGATATAGTACCTTCAGTCCCCCTTTATAATTCCAGATCTTTCTGACCCTCAAGCTCTGGAATAGGTCACTTTTCTCCTCTCAGGACACTAGATATTTCCGATTATCCAAAGTGGTCCCCTGCCCTCTTTCCTGTGCTTTTGTTAGAGCTGTCATTATAGATTGTTTCAGTCCCGCATATAATTGCTTCATTGCTAGCAACTGACTTAATGTTGTCACAGACCTTATTGGCTCTCCTTACCTCCGATTTACATATAGCATCCCAGGGCTTTCTTTAGGGCATTTTTCACTTCTCCTCCAAATGATCTGGTGACAGTGTACAGCTATTCAAGTTTTCATCATCCAGCAGATGATATGGCCTTTCTTCTTTGCTGCCACAAGCCAAAAAAGAGACAAAATCAGGGGAAATGCTTTCATTACTGCACTTCAAGGAGACTCGATCGGGACATCAGGAAGGGAAGTTTCCCCAAGTTGTATGTACCACTGTGACACTGGAAGAATTTTTGTGGGCAACCCATTTCTCTGTGCTGCCTGGAATGAAAGCGCTTCATCACTTTTCTTGCCAGTCCTGTTTCCATGTGGCCAGCGTTGTGTCTTCTGAAGCCTGTTACTGTTACTGCACACGTCATACTCTATGGAAAAAGTCAGAATTTTATATTGTATTAACCGTTACTGTCACACACTGGATATATAAGATTATTTACACTTTCTTGGAGAAGCTCATATTTTCTTTTGGAAGGATAATAAAATACTTGTCATCAATTGCAAATGAGTGGCACTAATCAGTATTATGGACCCAATAGCAGTTGTGAATGTGCATTTCCTTGCACACTGCAATGATGCTATAAACAGTCTGACGCTTTCTGTCTCCAAAATTCATCATAGCTATAATGTGGCACCCCTAGTATTCTGTGGGTATATTCCACTATGCTCACTAGATTCAGCCCATTTCATATCTGATATCTGGGTAGGAAACCAGAACTTCCAGAAATGTTCAGTCCTTAAATGGAAAGATTTGAAGGCTGAGGAAACCCACAGCAAGCTGCTTTTGGCAGGAAGTCTGCCCAAGTACTAAGTTGAGGTAAACCCAAAACTATTCATATTTTTTATTGCTCTCTTTCTTTCCATTTTAAACATTTTGTTCTTTAAAATCTTTTATTTTTATTAGGTAGGTACTGTTAAGAGATATGTGGTGGGGGAGCTGCTTCCTTATGTCAATGATACTTTCAAACAGTGCCCACTTGGTCACAAGATCTTTTGGGGTGACCAAAGTGTCCCTTAAAGTCAGAGCTTTAAGGTTTATTTGTAAAACTATCTGGTCTGTCTTGATTTAGTTCAGTAATATAGGATATGGAATTTTAAACTTGTTCGTGTTTAAGCAACTCTGACTCAAACGTTCTCAGCACACTTACTAAGAGTTAAGATTATAGTCAATTGGCTTAACAAGAAGGGGAACATTCCTAGGATACCCATGTGATTCTTTTTGCTGCCTCCCCTGACCAGGCATATAGAATTCAGTTTCTTTGGGAACCCAAAGAAATTCAAAGTACCACATTCCCAATTCTCTGTCATCAACAACACCTTACCATCATGTTATGCTAAGAAAATGCACCGTCAACTCCCTATTTTCTCCAGGGAAACTTCCTGTCTCTTCCTGTTGGGTTTAAGGAGCTTGGGTGGGCAATATCAATATCTGCTAGGTTCCTTCCTACCTGATAAATCAATCTGTTCTCTGTGATGAAGAATGAACTTCTAGCCCCACCAAAATCAGATTATGAGATACTCTTTGTCCCAACTGTTACTTCTAGTTGGCAAATAATAGGTGGAGGGAGGTAGTGGCAAATGCTCTATATGCTTATGGAGTGTGTATGGTCAGGAGCAACCTGTTGTCAACCAGTGACTTCTGGCATCCTTTCTCTGTATATGTACCACACCAATCTATAAGTTAGGAAAATGGGGTTGATTCCAATAAATCAATCTATTGACCCAGACTTCCAATAAATGAAAAGGTCATAGATGGAAGATAGTGTCATGTCCAAACATGCCAAGTAAGGTGTCCATTCTCTAAGAAAGTTTTCCTGATATGATCAGTTAACAAAAGCCAACAGACCAATTCAGAAGTCCATTGTGAACTAAGCACTAATCAGCATTTTTATATTCTTTCTGTCATTGTAAAATCTGCTTGGCTATAAATAAAAAAGCTGTAGCACCAGTGTTTTCTGCACCATGTTGTGACTTTCAGTGATAATTCTGGGTTTTTTTCTTTTAATATTCAATTTAAAGAACTGTTTTCATGGTGCCAGAAGATCTACTTACCCAGTTGTCTAGTGACATAAACAAATATAAACAAAGGTAGTACCTGTATATGCATGTGTTCTCTACAGCCTAATCTTCAGAGCTTTTTATTTAGTTCCTAAAAGTATTAAGAAGGCAAGAAAAAATAATGTATTTTACACTAAAAAAATGCATATTTGTTCTCTTAACTAAAATCTTTGTGTTTATTGATTCCCATTCTCAACCTCATCCCAAACTTCTATAGGTATTCATGATAAGCTTTTTGCTCTGTGAAATGTGGATGAGAGAGAGAGAAAGAGAGGAGAGAATCTATAGGCATTCATGATAAGCTTTTTCCTCTGCGAAATGTAGATGAGAGAGAGAGAAAGAAAGAGAGGAGAGAAAGGAGAGACAGAGAGATAGATAGGGAGAGAGAGAGAGAGAGAGAGAGAGCCTACCATAAAAGCTGGGGATATGGGCAGTAGGGAAACTGGGGACATTGGTAGTGGGAAATGTACACTGGTGAAGAGATGGGTTTATATGACTGAAATCCAATCATGATCAACTTTGTAACTATATCCAACTGTGATTTAATTTAAATAAATAAAAATAAAAAATAAATCACTGTAGCACTGTCATCCCATTGTTCGTCAATTTACTCGAGCGGGCACCAGTAATAGCTCTACTCCTCCCAGCCCTGAGATTTTAGCAGCCTCTCCTTACTCGTCTTTCCCAATGATTGGAGGCTCTTCCAGTGTCAGGGGAATGAGACCTATTGTTACTGTTTTTGGCATATCGAATATTCCACAGGTTGCTTGCCAAGCTCTGCCTGTGCAGGTGGGATACTCTTGGTAGCTTGCCAAGCTCTCTGAGAGGGACGGAGGAATCGAACCAGGGTTGACTGCATGCAAAGCCAACACCCTACCTGCTGTCCTATCGCTCCAGTTCATGAGGCACCATATCATTGAAATCATTGCTTCACAGATGCAGTACCACTACACAATCCCTCTGCCAGTGTTCCTAATCCATACACCATTGTCCCGTGGGGTTTTCTCCCTGGGGCCTCTGCTTTATCCTCCTTAATTCCCAGTTTTGTTGATCATAATTCAGGACTTGGTTCTGTTGGAGACCATCTAATTCCTTTGTTCCTTTATACTCCACATATGAGCGAGATTATCCAGTATTTGATGTTTACTTTAAAACTCACTTCACTCAGCACATGATGACTTCCAATTCCATGCATGGTCTAGCAAACTGCATTATTTCCTTTTCTCATAACTGTGTAATATTCCATTTTGTCTATATACTATGATTTTTTTTTATCCATCCATCTGCGTACTTGAGTTGTTTCCAGATTATTGGATTTTGTAAATAGTACTGCAATTAACATAGTTGTGCATATGTCCTTTCAAATTATATTTTTGTGTTCTTGTAGCCCAACATTTTAGACAGAAACTACTAACTGGTCCATAATAACGATTCTCCCCATCCTACTCTAATAAAATAAAACACGGTAGCACTGTAGCACTGTCATCCCCTTGTTCATCGATTTGCTTGAGTGGGCACCAGTAACATCTCCATTGTGAGACTTGTTACTGTTTTTGGCAAATCGAATACGCCACAGGTAGCTTACTGTGTGGCCCCTTTTGTGTCATTTCCTCCCTTCTACTGATGGTCAGTGCTCGGGTAGCCAACTTCCATGAGAATCCATGGTGGGCTAAAGATGAACATACTGCAGAGTACCAGGAGTCTGGAGTCTGGGTCCCAGTTGACTGCAGTTACCATGACAGACTATGTCTGAGAGAAATGTGCTTAGTCCTTATTTCACCCACCGCTATTGAGGTTTTTCTTTTACTTGCAGTGGAACCTAATTTTAACCAATATGTTTGATGAAATTTAGGGAAAAAAAGAGTTTGTTTTGAAAAATATTTAGTACAAAGAAAAGTTTGAACTCAAGACTTCTAACTCTGCTGGCATTATTCCATCCCCCCCCCCCGTTTCTTCAGAAGCCATGTGAAATTAAATGAATTGTGGCAAAATTCACCCAAATTTTTTAAACTTGGTTATTAGAGGGGATTTGTACTGCTCTATTTTCCCCTAAATTATGAGTTTTAAAGTGGATATATTTGTTAAAGTATAATTAATATGTGAAAATGTACATATTTAATATATACAAATTGATAGTTTTAGACATATGCAACTTCACCCTTGAAACTATTATTGTAACCAAGGTAATAAAAATACTATATCCTGGTGGTGAGGCATAATAACTCTACACTTAAAAATAATTAAAATTGACACTATTTTCAAGCTGTTATGTAAACCGGTGTTTTCGGCATTTTTCCAACTGTGGTCTCCTCCTAATCTTATTTACTTCCTATGCTCCCCCAACCTCCATTTAAAAGATTTTCACCTGTGGCCTCTTGGAATGTCCTGAGGCCCCTCAGGGGTTCATATGACCTCTGGCTGAGAAACAATGACCTAAACTATAATAAAAAACATACACACGTGCACGTGTGTATCAATTACATCCAAAGATTTCCTTATGCCACTTGATTTCTTTGATTTGAATGTGATAAGGATGCTTAAGTTGAAATCTACCATTTCAACAGTGTTTAAGTATAGAATGCAGCATTCTCAACAGTGTTGTAAGGCAAATCTCTAGAATTATCCTTCCTCATAACCAAAACTTTATGTCCACTGAACAGTTTCTTTTTTATTTTTTTATTATTTTTTTGCTTTTTTGGGTCACACCCAGCAATGCTCAGGGGTTACTCCTGGCTTTGCACTCAGGAATTACTCCTGGCAGTGCTTGGGGGACCATATGGGATGCCGGGGATCAAACCCGGGTCGGCCTCGTGCAAGGCAAACGCCCTACCCGCTGTGCTATCGCTCCGGCCCCCAGTTTCTTTTTAAATTTTTATGTTTTTAATTGTTTAATTAACATACTATGATTTACAAAGTTCTTCATAGTCAAGCTTTTGATATATAGTGTTCCAGCACCAATCCCACCACCAGTGTCAACTTCCCTTTGCCTGTGTTCCCAGGTTCCCACCCCTGCCGCACCTCCTATCCCAGCTTGACACTCCTCTTCTCTCCTCTCCTCTCTTCTCTTTTCCACTCCTTCCCTCCTCTCTCCTCCTCCCCCCTCCCCTCCTCTCCCCTCCCCTCTCCTCACCTCTCCTCTCCTCTTCTCTTTTTCTTTTTTTTTCTTTTTTCCCCCCTGGTTTTGGGGCTGCGCCCATAGTGCTCAGGGCTTATTCCTGGCTCTGCACTCAGGGATCAATTCTCGATGGCTCAATGGACTATATGGGGTGCCAGGCATCGAACCCAGGTCTGCCATGTGCAAGCCACACACCCTACCTACTATACTGTCACCTGGCCCACATTGACACATGACACATTGACAGGCACAATTTTAAGTTTGGTTGTTGAAGTTTGGATCTTATGTTTGCAGTGTTGTTGACTCTGTAATTTTGATATTTAGCTATAGCACTCCTCTGTACCACAGATACATTCAGATCCCCTTGACACCCTGGTCCGCCAATTGCTTCCCATCTGCCTCTTCTTACTTCCCCCTCAATTTCTTTTCTTTTCTTTTCTTTTTTTTTTTTTTTGTGTGTGTGTGGAGGGACAAAGGAGGTGTCTGGTTGGGAACACACCCAGCAATGCTCAGGGGTAACTCCTGGCTCTGTACTCAGGAATCACCCCTAGTGGTGCATGGGGGACCATATGGGATGCTGGGTATGGAACAAAAGCCTTACCTAACTGTATTATTTATCCAGCCCCTTTTTCTTTCTCTTGATCAACAATTTCTTATTTTCTCCTCTTTTAGCTGGCAGCCATTGTTCTGAATCCCCCTTCTGAGTTTGATTATTCTAGGTACCTTAGATAAGTGGAATCATGCAGTTACTTATACTTCTATGACTATTTTTGTGATGTAGTGTCCTGAAGGTTCATTCATATTGTATTGAATTTCCTTTATTTTTTGAAGCTGAATAATTTTCCTCCCGTATATTTACAACATTTTATTTGTTTTTGTTTTTTTTTTTGCTTTTTGGGTCACAACCAGCGATGCTCAGGGGTTACTCCTGGCTTTGCACTCAGGAGTTACTCCTGACGGTGCTTGGGGGACCATATGGGATGCCGGGGATCGAACCCGGGTCGGCCGCGTGCAAGGCAAACGCCCTACCCGCTGTGCTATCACTCCGGCCCCTATTTACAACATTTTATGCATTCACTTATTAATGGATATTTAGGTTGTTTCTATATCTTAACTCGTGAATAATGCTATAAAAAAATATAAGGGGACAGATTTCTCTTTAAGATACTGATTTCAAGGGCCAGAGAGATAGTACAGTCGGAAGATGCTTGACTTTCATGAAGCTGACCGGGTTCAGACTTCAGTACTGCCAGGAGTTATCTCTGAGCACAGAGCCAGAACTAAGTCCTGAGGACACTTAGGTATGGCCAAAATAAATAAATAATTTGATTTCAGTTTTTTTTTTTTGGATACTCACTAGTTGATCAGATAGCACAATTTTTAATCTGGTACTTTTCATACCAGTCAGCATAGGTATGTCTTCTTTAGCAACAGTGTCTCTTCAATTTCTTTGTTCAGTTTTGTTTGGGGGCAATGCCCAGCTGTGCTCAGGACTTATACCTGACTTTTCTCAGGGGTCACTGCTGGGAGTGCTGGGAGCGCTCAGGGAACCATATGTGGTATAAAACCCAGGTCTGTTGCACGTGAGACAAGCACACTACTTCCTGTGCTATCACTTTGACTCGGTTCGTTTTTTAATCAACTTTTTTGGTTTTTTGGGTTTTTTTTTTTTTGTGGTTAAGCTGTAGGAGTTCTTTATATACTGTGTATATTAATCCTTTAGCAAATACATAGTGTGCACATATTTTCTTCCAATTCTGTAGGTTTTTGCCCTGTGTTGATTATTTCCTTAGTTGTGCAGAAGCTTGTAGTCAGAATTACCTAGTTTTGCTTTGCTTGCCTGTGCTTTTTTGCTATCCAAGAAATCACTACTCAAATTAGTGTCAAGAAGCTTTTGCCGGGCCTTGAGAGATAGTGTAGGATGCTTGCCTGGCACATGAATGACCTGTGTTCAGTCCCTAGCACCCTTTAGGTTTCCCCATCACCACCGTGAGTAAATCCTGAGTGCAGAGCCAGGAGTTACCCATGAGCACTACTGGGTGTGGCCTCCCCCCAAAAAAAATAGAAGAAGCTTTTCCCATGTTTTCTTTCTTTCTAGTCATAGAGCCTTGGGTCCTGTGTTTAGGTTTAAAATATATTAGAGTTGATTTTTGTTTATAGTATAAGATAAATGTCTAATTTCTTTCGTATGTGGATGTACAGTTTTCCCAGCACCAAAAAATGGAACTATATTTTTAATTTTAAGGGCTCACTCAGAGTCTTGGAAAAGGCCCTCTCAAAATATCGTTAGAGCTCAAGCATTTTCTAGGAATGAAACTGTCATAGCCAGTCCTCACTTTCTTGTGAACTACAGATACAGGATATTGGGTTTTGTGAGGCAAACCTCGTCTCAAGCATGGATAACTTTGGCCTTTTGGTAAGGAGGCTCCAGTAGAATTTGCAACCCGTTCCTTTGTTATAGAAGTGGACTTACAAAGTCACCCAGAAATTTTGAATCTGTTGAATTATAGTTGCGAGAGAACTATTTTAAAGAGTTGCCACGATGAGATGTTTATTAAGTGTGTATAAATGTGTTAGTCACTGTGCAAACACAGATGCAGGTGGTCTTCGTGTTCCCACCTGTTCTGGTCACTGAAGCAAAGCCACCTGGAGGCTTTCACGTGATAATTGGACCTTCTCTCGTCTCACAGCTTCACTTTCACTCCCTGCAACATTCAGGACTTTAACATCTCCTGAAAGGCCACTTTTGCAAGCACTACATTTTTGTTAGGTATCAGCCTAACAATAGGTTGAACCTGAAATTCAAATGGCCTGACCTCATCACACAGACAGGCAAGAAATATGTGGTGTTTGGTCATTTACCTACTTTCAGCACACATCTTCCATCCAGGCAATCCCTTCCCTTCCAACCGTGGCCTCTCAGTATTTGTATTGCAAACCATAATACCCAAAAGGACAAAAGGAGAGAGAGAGAGAGAGAGAGAGAGAGAGAGAGAGAGAGAGAGAAGGGAGGGAGGAGGGAGGGAGAAAGGGGGGAGGGAGGGAGGGAGGGAGGGAGGGAGGGAGGGAGGGAGGGAGGGAGGGAGGGAAGGAGGGAGGGAGGGAGGGAAGGAGGGAGGGAGGGAGGGAAGGAAGGAGGGAGGGAAGGAGGTGCCAGCCTGGGGAAGCTGGGGTGGAGGATGGTGGGAGGAATACAGGCGACATTGGTGGTGAGAAATGTACACTGGTGGAGGGATGAGTGTTTGAACATTGTGTGACTGAAACCTGATCATGAAAACTTTGTAACTGTGTATCTTATAGTGATTTAGAAGGGGGTAGGGAGGGGGGGAGGGAGGGAGGGAGGAAGGAAGGAAGGAAGGAAGGAAGGAAGGAAGGAAGGAAGGAAGGAAGGAAGGAAGGAAGGAAGGAAGGAAGGAAGGAAGGAAGGAAGGAAGGAAGGAAGGAAGGAAGGAAGGAAGGAAGGAAGGAAGATGTGGTGGAAAGAGGTACATCCAATTTACATATCACCTATGAGGGAGTCCTTGGGTTTAAGTGACCAGTGTAGGTACTACCTGTTCCTGCTGCTTCTGGCCTTCCATGAGCCCACACCCAGGGCTTAATGCATTTCCTGGGCGCTCAGGAGGACAATTCTTAAGTCCTATACTGCACATAGTGCCTGACTAAGAATGGATAGCTATGTGGCATGGTGGGAGAAACTCTTCTTTGGGAGACCTGGGGTTTCAATCCAGTCATAGCAGTGATTCACACTGACAGGAATGCAGCAGCATCTCTTCTCTGTGCCTCGTTAACTTAATCCGATAATAATTCTATATCAACACTTGGCACCTAGAGCTTTCTTTCCTCTCAGGAACGTCCTTTTGGATTTTGAGCTTCACTTTTGCTCCTGGAATCAGTTTCTTGTTCCCAAATGCTGTTCTTTCCTTCCAGCCTCTTCCCCCTGGCCCAACCCTCTGAGAATAAAGAAGGAAAACTTACTTGGGAGGTCCAGTCAAGGAGAGGCACTTGAAGGTGTTTCTTTCCCGTTCCTTGTTGCTTTTCTGGCAGTTTGGTTTACTGTGTCTTCACAGTGATTAGCTCAGTTGACTCCAGCCAGTGACTAGAGTGATGCGAGAGCTAGAGAACCAATCAGACACACCCAGACTTTGGGCCACAGGTTAAAGGGAGAAGGCAGAAGAAAGAGGAAAAAAATTTTAAAAAGGGGCTGAAGCAATAGCACAGCAGGTAGGGCATTTGCCTTGCACGCGACCAACCCGGGTTTGATTCCCAGCATCCCATATGGTCCCCTGAGCACCGCTAGGGTAATTCCTGAGTGCAGAGCCAGGAGTAACCCCTGTGCATCGTTGTGTGTGACCCAAAAAGCAAAAAAAGAAAAACTAAAATAAAAATTTTTTTTTAAATTTCAAAAAGCCACTGGTTGCCTAGAGGAAGTAACCTGGAATCTAGAACAAAAGAATTTCCTAAATCCAATATTTTATTCCTAAAACGCACTGATCAATAACTTTGTAAATCACAGTCTTTAATTTAAAAAAAATTTTTTTTTTTTTTGTTTCCTAAATCCAGCTATGTATCTCTAACTGCTCATGTTCCTTGCAGTTGCCCTGTGTTCTGGGACTGGGGGAAAGTGAGTTAGCCCAGTACCTTCCTGTGCATGGCAGAAAGAATAAAAAGAAAGAGAGGAAATTCAGGCTGAACTCCCAGTAAAATGCAACCTCTCTTTTATTATTTTTGATGGGTTTATATTTAAGCATTTGGCCATAAAACAGTGGTTCTCAAACTTCTGTACGTTAGAACCTTCTGATAGCTATAAAACCTTACTGTCCATGCTTTAATTAGTCCCCATCTCTGGTGGATTACAGCTCCCAAGCGATGCTGTGAGCGTCCCTGAGCGAGCCCGTCTATCATCAGGTCGCTGCCTGCCTCAGACTGATCCCTGGCCAGCAGCAGTCACGCTAGAGGTAACTGCCTCTTGAAAGGACTTGGAATTGATAAGAACTGAAGAAGGGAAATTGAGTTATTCTGTATCTCATCCTGGTGGTAGATCCTTGATAATTTTGCATTATCATATTT
Source organism: Sorex araneus (assembly GCF_027595985.1). Classification (NCBI taxonomy): domain Eukaryota; kingdom Metazoa; phylum Chordata; class Mammalia; order Eulipotyphla; family Soricidae; genus Sorex; species Sorex araneus. Next base: position 82,344,246 of record NC_073304.1, read on the forward strand.
ATTTGATTCCTCAATTGGGAAAAAAAGTAATAATAACATACACCACCCCTACCCCCATAACTGATATTTGATCCCCTCCTCAAAGATACTGATTTGAATGACCTAGTGTGTGCCTGAACATGGGTGTAGAAAGCTTCCCAGCTGGTTCCAGGGCCCGTGGAGGGGTGAAAGATGGCACTCTAGATAGAGGATGGTCCCGCAGCTGAGGTGTGGCCTCGGCCCAACAGCACACATGAGCAGGTTAAAGGAGACAGACTAACCAAGCGCACAGCAGCTCACGATGCTTTGCAATCCTGTTCTTAATGTTGTAAAGTTCTCTCAACAAATCACAAGTCCTGTGTTTCTGGGACAGAATTTGAACCTTGGTGCCTCTTCTTTGTCTTCTTTCTATATTGACCATCCCTGGGGGTAAAATACTCTTATTTCTATTTAATCAAATAGCCCTTTGCTGCACCCCCCCCAAAAAAATATATATTTTGTTTAAGCTGACACCAAATCATATTCGACAGTAAAACTTGATCTAACTCATGTAAGGTGACTTAGAGATTTTACTTATTTCACTTAGTGCAGTCTGTTTTCTTCAGAAATGCATATATGATGCTTTGCATATATGATGGTTACAATTTGGGATATTTATTAATTTCTAAATGTGATTTAATTCTTAGATGTCCCCCCACCACCACCAGGACTTTCCGTGATATTGGGCCTAGCCATTGAGGTTGGTTTTCAGTATGCTGACAGCAATGGCATTTATCTCATAAGGAAACAACTTTGCCTTGTCCACTATTGCAGCCCTGTACCTGACACTGAGCCAGGCACAGCAGTGCCCTGATGTCCATGGAAGGCATACGAGAGCATAGTGCATTCTCTCATTTCATTCTCAGCAGGTGCCGTTTTCCACTCTCCCTGAATCTTGGAGGCACCATGCTCTGATGACATCCTCTTTTGATAGAGCTCCAAATCCCACAAAGATTGTCCTCCAGGAAGAAGTCAGTTATCTAAAGGCATTGTTACAAAGAGCAGATTGAAGGATAAGGGAGACAGCTGGAAGGAATAGTAGCTCATGCCTTACGGTGAACCCAGGGTTCAGGCCTTAGCACTGCATGGTCCCCCAAGCACTCTGGGAATGTCCACTGAGCGACATATTGGGAATAGCCCCGAAATACCTCCAGGCATGGCCCCAGAACCAGTGGAGGAAGGGAAGCAGAGTGGATTTATGTCTATAGTAGAGATGATAAGCCCATATGATCCAAAATACTATAGTATAGGTAATAATGAAAATGGTTGGTTTGTTCCCCCTTGCTTTGCAATGAATTACATGTTGTTTCATCTGGTAGTAGTCAGGCTAACATAGAACCAAGTAACTTCTCACTCTTGATTCTCTTTCCAGGGTCCAGTCCAAAGTACTCACAAAATCCTGGATGTACATTTAGTGGTTGATTTAGTGGTACATTTACTGCCTGAGCCTTAACCCACTGAGCTGGGGGCAGGTAGATATTAAAAACTGAGACAATGACTGTATCAGTGTCATCCATTGTTTGTCAATTTACTCGATCAGGCACCAGTAATGTCTCTATTGCACTCAGTCCAGAGATTTTAGCAGCCTCTCCTTACTCATCTTTCCCAATGATTGGAGGCTTTTTCAGGGTCAAGGGAATGAGACCTATCATTACTGTTTTTGGCATATCGAATATGCCATGGGTAGCTGGCCAGGCTCTGCCGTGTGGGTGGGATACTCTCGGTAGCTTGCCAGACTCTCTGAGAGGTATGAATATATCTTTTACTGTATTTGAGATACGAATATGCCATGGGAAGCTTGCAAAGCTCTCCTGTGGGGGCAATAGACTTGCAGTAGCTTGCCAGGTTCTCCAAGTGGCTATTTATTAGATGTCTAATAGCAGCCGCTTGCTTCTGGGAGCCTGGTCTTATAGTCTCTGGATGTTGGCCGTTGGTGGGATTACACAGTAGATATTATTATGTAATACCATATTATATAATACCAATATTACATTATGTTTATACAGCCTGACATACACATGATGTATGGTGGTACCCTCTAGACACATATGGTTGCTGAACACAGAAAGGGCCCTGGCATAATTCAGAATATGCATTTTGTAAATTGTATTTAATTTTGATTTTTGTAGCATCAAAGCTTGAAACGAGAACACTCAAGATTGTAGGGCATGATCACTTCTCCTGACATAAATGGCTGAAGCATTTTATAGGTACCCAGACATCACTAGACTCAACCTTAAAATATGGGCTGGATAAGTTCAAAAAATGAAACATCATAAAATGAGTTAAACTATTACTTTGTTTATTCTCCTGTAAATAAAAAATTCAGTTGTTCTCAGTGCAAAAAAAAAAAAAAAAAATATGGGCTGGAATAATTCCAAGAAAATATATAAATAAAGCAAAACAAGAACCAAAACCTGGAAGATTCAACAAGCACGCAATCAGAACATCTGGTTCTTTCTGACTAGATGTTAATGATGGGTGGGCAGGAAATGGTTCTGAGGAAGTAAGTTTTCTGAGAAGTCTTGAAATGTTCTAAAAAGTCTTGAAAAACTTTTTAAGAATTTTCTGTAAGTCTTGAAAACCATGACTAGGAGCTTAAACTTTACCTTCTGAATGACTTAACCATTTAAGGTTCTGAGAATACTCTGGTACCAAAATACTAGACCAAAATGCTCTGGTACCAAAATCCACCCTGCAATTCACATTTTTTGCCTTTTAAGCCAAAGAAAAACCGTTAAGGTTTTTCTTGCTTCTACAATCTCAGATGCAATAAAGGTTGCATCTGCATCTTAAGGTTGTTTAAGAACTCTGACAGACCATGGCACACCTGAGAACTAACCACTTCCTAAACATCAGATACATGGCTTGGCATGAGCTCTCATCCAAGCTTGAACTGGGAAGAGATTTCTTCTCCCCTCCCCCCCATCTCTACAGTTGGCTTCTGTGTAGTACTGAGAGCCAGGGAGACCTATCAGGGACTGGGGTGCAGGGATACCTTCCCATGCATCCAGGTACCAGCCAACACCTAACAGGAGAGAGAGAAACAGAGAGAGAGTTTGTACGTTCACATATACACAAACGTGTGTGTGTGTGTGTGTGTGTATGTGCAATAAAACAGAAACTCTAAAATAAAACCCATATTTTCTTTGGTTCTCTCCTTGCCCTCAATTTAAAGGATTTGGTTATTGGCAGGGGAGAGGGCTTGGGGGGAGTCTTTGTGTCATAGGCTTTTCCTGTACTAAAACTTTGAGGGTAATTCAAAACATTGATTTGCATAAACCTCATTCATGTTGGGCCGCAGTGAACCCAATTTCTTTTTTAAACTTTAACTTTTTGCCTAGCAAAAAAGAATGGGAGCTTTTTCAAAGATTTTTTTCACATTTCACATCTTTTTTATTACTAAAAAGAAAGATATGGATGTATCCTATCAGTGGGGGGCAATGGGGTATCCGGTTTTTCCCCCTGGTTCTCTTTGATTTGAATATCTGCTTTGATTTGAATATTATTGGGAGAAATAATACTAGCTCTGGCAAGAACTGTGTGAGGTGATGAGTAGATTTTTTTCAGACCACCTCCCACACATAATGCTGATTTCCAAAAGAAAAAATGGGACGGAAAAGGAAAATAAATGTGCCCTGTTATTAAATATTTGTTCTTGATGCCTGCCTTTGATATCACTGTAACAAGGAGGGGTTAAATTGTCAGATTGACAATTTGTAAAGCTCTTTATCATAGAAAGCTAGAAAAATCAATGCTGAATTACCTCAGAAATATTATTGATGACCTAAATGTCATTTTCTGTTTTTATTACTTTTCATTGTATTTGGCTTGTAATTCAAACCACTTTCTAATTAATTTGGCTTGGCTCACTTGGAAATAGAAAAAGCTAACTATCTAATAGGTGACACATGTCGCTAAGAAACCTTACAACATCCCTATTTCCCTAAGATCAATCAGCCATGAAATAACTTACCAAACTTTTGTTGTTCTAGCAAATTCTTAAGAAATACAATAAAATTAAATTTGTCTAGTCCAAAGAAACGGGGAGGAACATGAATGAGCAACAGTGATCGGAAAGCCCCGTTTTATCTCGCTGTAATCTCTCTCCTAGTTGTTAAAATATCCTGAAGCACTCGATCATGTTGCATTTTAATTTTAGGGCCATGTGTTGTATTAGCAAAGTGCACATGTTCCTGATTTGAACTGTGAGTTCCCCGGCTGTTAACCAGTGCTCTTGGCTGGCAAGGACAAGGTCTTAAGCAGGTCAAAGGCCTAGAGCCTACATCTTGGTTAGATATTTCCCGCATGAAACCAGAAGCCTGGGTCAGGGCGGCCATACCCATGACGGCCCCTGATCAGATTAGGCCTGCGTTGATCAACTACACAGAGAGTGCACTTAACCTTTCAACTCACAAGTTTTGACTTATCTTTATTATTTTCAAATGAAAAGGTGAATGTTATTCTTCCAGAGTCTTGACCCAATAGCAATGAAGTGTATAGCATTCAGCTTTTTCTGATTTCATCTACTGCTAGGTTTAAACAGTAACAACATGTAAGATGTGTCCTGGAAAGCTTTTTTCCCCTTTGTTTCCCAAATTTAGAAGTGTGATATTGTGGCATTAATGAAAAACATCTTTATAATTTTCTGTAGCACTGTAGCACTGTTGTAGCACTGTCGTCCCGTTGTTCATCGGTTTGCTCGAGGGGCACCAGTAACGTCTTCATTGTGAGACTTGTTGTTACTGTTTTTGGCATATGGAATACGCCATGAGTAGCTTGCCAGGCTCTGCCGTGCAGGCAAGATACTCTTGGTAGCTTCCAGGCACCCTGAGAGAGAGAGAAGAATCGAACTCGGATTGGCTGCATGCAAGGCAAACGCCCTATCTGCTGTGCTATCACTCCTTCAGCAGTTTAGTATTTACCTTTGGTTTCTACCCAGATAAATGTGTGTACTTGTTCACCCATTTCAATTTAGCAGAATGGAGGCTATTCCATCCATTCGCAGATAGTTCTCTATCAGACAAATCCATATGTGAAAGCAGCAATAGACTACGTTAGGGGGTATTTTTACTTTCCTGATTCTTTGGTTTAAATATGTCTCTGGAACATTATTTTACTCTTCAGAATGTGCTGCTTAATTCTTCAGAAAGTACTCATTAAAGTTATAATGAACTTCCTAGGCTACTTCACACAATTTTCTAGTATTTCAACCTTACAGGCACAGGTTCTGCTATGAATATCAGCGGGATTCATCCAGAGTCATTTGTTGTAAATTCACGATGCGTGGTGTTGGAACTTAGACTTCATGGTCAGATTCCAGTGCAAGGGACACAGACTGTCTGTTCATTCGTTTATTCACTGGTTTCTCATTGAACTCTACTCTTTTCCTGGGTTATCTGTGGAGGGAGAGGGACGTGGGGGGAGGGGGAGACAGTTTGGGAGATAAATTCTATCCCTCTCTAAATCAGCTTTCCAAATTCCTCTGCGTCATTGTCTTTGTCAAATGTTGCTACAAGGTCATGTGTAACTACATGTTGTAAATATCAAGATAAATTTTTCTGTTTCATGGAGGTTGCATTTTCTGTCATTCCAATGTTGTTGCAGTATGCACAGTTTAGGTTAACTTGTTTCATGTGACATGTATAGTACCTCAACCCAGGATGCAGGTACAAAGTGGGAACAAGCCATAGACTCTCTAGTCTTCCCCAGAATAGAAGAAAGATAAAAGTGAACTCATTGTACTATATTAAAATCAACTCAACAGAATGATCTTCTTTTCCTTGTATTTGTGAATTCTAAATTTTAGAGTGATTTTGAATCTTTTCTAAAGCATGACATGATTTTGCCAAATCACTGTCATTTTAGAAATAATCTAAATATCTGGGCTGGAGCGATAGCACAGCGGGTAGGGCGTTTGCCTTGCACGCGGTCGACCCGGGTTCGATTTCCAGAAGCCCATATGGTTCCCCGAGCACCGCCAAGAGTAATTTCTGAGTGCAAAGCCAGAAGTAACCCCTGAGCATTGCTGGGTGTGACCCAAAAAGAAAAAAAAAGAAATAATCTAAATTTCTGATTGCATGTATAAAATGAAAATTTCCAAATATGCTGTATTAATTCATATAAACTATCTTATTAATCTTTTATCTTATTGATATTTTTATGTCAAACTTTGATCTTAAGGTCATATAACAATATAGTAAATTTTATATTTACCAGAATAATAAATACATATAAGCAAGGATCAGTTATTATCGGGCTAGAGCTATAGAACAGCGGGTAGGGCATTTGCCTTGCATGAGGCCGACCCTAGTTTGATTCTTCCACCCCTCTCAGAGAGCCCGGCAAGTTACTGACAGTATCTTGCCCGCACGGCAGAGCCTGGCAAGCTACCTATGGCATATTCTATATGCCAAAAATAGTAACAACAAGTCTTACAATGAAAACGTTACTGGTGCCTGCTCGAGCAAATCAATGAGCAACGGGATGACAGTGATACAGTCATTCTCATCATTGTTATTGAGGAACATTTTTTGTGATACTTATTTACTGATTTTTTTTATTAGAGAATCACTGTGATGTACAGTTACAAACTTATGAACTTTTGTGTTTGCATTTCACTCATACAGTGATCGTTTACCCATCCCTCCACCAGTGCCATTCACCTCCACCAATGATCCCAGTATCCCTCTCACCACCCCCACCCCACCCCCAACCACCCCTCCCTGCCTCTGCATCAGGGCATTCCCTTTTGTTCTCTCTCCTTTTGGGTGTTGTAGTTTGCAATAGAGGTATTGAGTAGCCTTTTTAAAGGAATTTTTCTTTCTATTTTGCTTTTTGGTTCACACCCAGCAATGCTCAGGGGTTATTCCTGGTTCTGACTCAGGAATTACTCCTACCATTGCTCAGGGGAACACATAGGATGCCTGGGATTGAACCCTCAGGTCAGCCATGTGCAAGGCAAAAGCCTTACCCGCTGTACTTTTATTCCCGTCCCTACTGATATGGTTTTGATATGTCAATAAAATTTACGGAGTCTAAGATAGAGAGGGTAATAAAGGGGATAAGGATGGTCTTGCATATTACCAACCCAGGCTTGAGCCCTGAAGCTGCATGTGGTCCCCTGAATCCTGCCCCGAGGCACAGAGCAAGAAGTAACCCCTGATCACCACAGTGTATGCCCACATCTCAAAATTTTTTTCTGAGTTCTAAGTATGAATATAATACAAATATCTTCATATTTGTGACCTAATTTAGTGATGGGGATAAAAAGAAACGTGCTTAAATTGTTTTATAATTTTCTCAGTTTCTCAATGAATCCCTACAGCTTCAAAACCCAACCAAGCCCTTTCTGATGACTTTATATTGAATGACATTTTTTAGCTACTCTTCATTGAAATGGCCTTAAGTTATTTTCTATTAGTCCATTTTCCTTTTCCCTTATTTTTTATAAACCCTTTTATACTTAAGGGTTGCCAGCTAGATGCTATATATATTAGAACTATATGCCATTAACCAATCAGACTTCTAATCAACATGCTGAAAAGATTTATTGAGCACCTGCAGTTCACCAAACTCTGTTACAAAAAAAGTCTTATTTTTTTAAATTTGTATTATTTTTTCATTGAGTCACCATGAATTATTAATGTCTTAATGTTTAATTGTTAAAGTCTTAATGTTTCTTAGGCTAAGCAAAGGATAACTGATAACCAGTTAATTGTACTACAAGTTAGCATTGGAGTTGGAGTCCTCTAAATAATTCCTTCCAAGGTCTTGCTTCGATCGAAGAATATTGCAGCCCCTTGTGGAACATGTTCAGCATGTTCAGGGACAGAACCCTGGATACAAATACTGCTTACCACTTGCACTGTTTAAAAGGTCTCTACCAACTTTTGCAAACACCTTTTCTGGGTTGTGCTGAAAGAGTTGGGAGGTCCAGGACTAAGGCAGGAGGAGTTGAAACTCCATGTCCCTAACAATGTTTCACTGGACCTGAAAACTTCTGGGGTTTTGTGTGTGTGTGTGTGTGTGTGTGTGTGTGTGTGTTTTCTTATCTTTTTAACCCCAGCTACCAGCTTTTCCTTAATACATTTCTTGTCCACATACAGCTTCTTTCCATAATAATGTCCTCTTCAGTCCTTGCATTTGCCTCTTGTTACTTATCCCGAGGATACAGCATCCATGAAACTTGATTGTGAAATGTTTCTTAGAATTAATCAATAACACCATGAGGTTTTTCCAGTCTAATTTGTATATATTTATCTTGGAATATAGTACACATCTCTCTAGCATGCAATTTCGCAGTTGTTTTAGATGTTGGCAGGTTTGAAAGGTGGGAGGGGAGGAAGTTATATTTTTAGCTGCAGTGATGCACTTTGTAAATGGTGTGCACTGGAGTCTCTTCTCCACTTGATTTACTACATATGGAATCAACTCACTCTAAGTACACTCTACAATTTCGGTGGTTTACAAGACCAATAAAAATATAAAATGCCCAAATAAATATTTAAGATTCCTTTTCTGCATTGCACTAAAGATATGATGAGAATAAATTTAAAAGAAAGTATTTGCTCTTGAGGAATTCAGGTAAAAGTCATGAAGCTGTAATTAAAAACAGTTGTTGAGGCCAAGTAAAACTGGGATGGGGGGAGGGTATAATTAAACTTTACTGGTCATCTTATTTTTATCTTACATTCACTTAAATAAAGATGATCTTAATGGGGCTATAAAAAAAAGCATCTTATGTCATCATTTTAAAATAAAGATCTGTATTTAAATCTGGCAAGTTAGAATGTAGCTGTTTGCTTTCATTCTCTGTATCAGAATCCTTCTTAGCCCAGAATTTCAAGGAAACCACAACCAATTGGTGAGAGTTCTCCAAACGGATGAACCTTGTTGCTCTTTGAATTTTTCAACCCAGCCTGTGCTCGAGGTGGGATACTTGTCTTACTCTCTTATAAATATGCCGGCTTCCTTCATCAAAGATTGTCTCACACACAATCCAGCCTTTACCTAAGTCCATTGTTTTTCTTAAGTGTTCAAATCTCACTGCCTACAGAGAATCTTTCCTTGACATTGCAGTCCAGTAGGAGAACTCAGCAATGCCCAAACCTCCCAAAGCTTGTCATACATCAGAATTAAAATCTATCCTGGAATTCCCTCCCCCAGAACTACTAAATTATACTGTCTCTGTTTGAGACCTAAGAAAATGCATTTTCTTAATCAAGTTTCCAGCGGACAATATTTATACCTTAGTCTCTTTCCACACAATCCTTACCAAAAAAAAATTGGTTTTGTGAAGAAGGGATGCTTCACCCGACTTCATTGGTATGTTAGATAATATGACCATTAGGATGGTCATTAGAAGTTGAACCAGGGAAAGAGAGACTGCTTACCTGAGTGGCATATGGTGGCCAGTTTTGTATTATGTTGTGATCCATGCTGTACTAAGTACCAGCACCTTTCCTGCTCATATTCTTTCGGTCACTTTGAGTCTTCTGTCTTCTATCTAGAACTCTTAGAATCATCATGCTTAGGTTTCCAAATGAAAAGTGAGTCTTAGTTTCCTATGCACTGGAGCACATTTCATCATGTGGTGGATCCGGAGATGGGATATGCCAGTTTGGGACTTGAACCTATTTGGAAATTTAAGTAATTTCAGTGTCATTGAAGGAGAAGTTTTCCTTTATTTCATCCAGGAGATGAGAATCGTAGTCTTAGAAGTAGGAGAACTATAAACTCAATGACTTTATGCCAACTGCGCTTGGATCAGAAAAATCTCAGCTCACCAAGATGAGTTCAGAAACCTACTTAAAATGAGATGTATGTAAAACAAAACCCTAAAATTATTTTAATTGTTTTAAAGTACTGCTAAGCAATCAGTGTAGTCACTGATAGTATAACTGCTTTGACTAGTATAGTTAGATTTACATTAGTGAGGCAGATTCTTCACTACTTGTCATATTTAAACAGCCTCCACATCCCTGTCTGCTTTCTATAGCTCTAGAATAGTAATTCCTTGAAGGTTGTTTTGATTATCAGCAGTAACCAGCCAGGAAAACATAGGTGAATTTATAAGATATGATTGACCCCATTTGGTAAACGTGAAGTAAAATATATTTGTCAGTTACTTGTTAGGAAGTGTATTCTGGACCAGTGGTCTTACATATACTAATTATATGAATACCACTATCACTATCACCATCATTATCATCCTGTTGATCCTCGATTTGTTTGAGCGGGTCCAGTAATGTTTCCATTCATCCTAGCCCTGAGATTTTAGCAACCTCTCTTTACTCATCCTTCCCAACAGTGCCGCATTAGAGACTCTTTCAGGGTCAGGAAAATGAGATCCATCATTGTTACTGTATTTGGTATATGAATATGCCACATGGAGTTTGCTAGGCTCTCCCATGTGGGCAGGAAAACTCTTGGTAGCTTGCCAGGTTCTCCAAGAGGGAGAACTAGGCTATAAGATGTTTTCTGGGAGCTTGGTTTTATAGTCTCTGGATGTTGGCCATTGATGGGATTACACGGGCACCAGGGGCAATTTCTGGGTATGACCACCTAGCTACTAGAAAATGGGGGGATCAGGGTGGATGAGGCCCAGTCCTTATCCGAGCAGGCTTGGAGATCTCCACCCCAGTCCCACACACCTGGGTTCCTCTGCCGGTTCCTTAATGCGTGAGGCTCATCCAAGCATCTGGAGAGTGGCCTTGAGCATGACTATGGCTGGATTGTGTAGGTCTTCGGCTACAGGGGCTCTGCTCAGAGCGGGGAGGGAAACTCAATGCGCCCCCTCCTAGGGGGCCCTGTGAAGACAGCCAGGCAAGGGGGCAAGAGACTCTTTATTATATTCATATATTTTTTATTAATTTTGTAGTCATGCTTAGAGTAGGTTATATTGTATCTGTTTTAAGCATCAAGAGGTCTGGGGTAAAAATGCTATAAGTGGTTAAGCTGAGTATTTAATCACAGTTTTTAGCAGAAATCAATGACATTAGACAGTTTAGACTGAGACTCCTCAAAGTTTGAATTGCATGTTAATTAAAACTATAATTTTTAAAACACGGATTTTTCTCTGCATCTTATTTGCATATGTGCACATTTTTGCATACATTTTTAGAGAACTCTAAGGACTCCCTGAAGCCATGTTATCCCCTGAGTAAAAACTTCTAGATTTAGCTTGACAACAAAGATTGTTAGATAATTACAAGGTAAATAAACAATTTTCTCATGTAGTTCACATATTGATTTTGGCATTTTAGTTGGAAATTGTCTAGTAAACTTGGTATATGTATTCCATTGGGTTTTAGTCTTTATTACAACTGGGAGCTAAAAGTTGATCTTTTGAGGAGCCAGAGATACTATTTTTAAGACTCCTTTTTTTTTTTTGCTTTATGCTTAGAAATCACAGTGAGACTCATTTTTGTATACAGAAATAGGAATCGTAAAAGAATTTTAAAATACCAAAGTGAAGAGAGACGTTCGAATGCAGCAAGAATAACCTTCTCATTAGAAAGAAAAAGATCCCCCAAACTTTCTGAGACTAACCTATCATTCACAGTTAGCAAAGACTCATGACAGGCCTACAATTCAGGACTTTGGGTTCATTTTATTTAACAGTGGTGCTTAGGGCTTACTCCTGGGTCTGTACTTAGGGATCACTCCTGTCAGGGCTAAGGAGATCACACAGAGTTCCGGGGATGGAACCCAGTTGACCTCATGTAAGGCAAGCACCTCATCCACTGTACTAGCTTTCCAGCCCCAGGACTTCAGATTTTCATTCTGATACTTTTTCTGTTGTAGCACTGTAGGACTGTAGCACTGTCGTCTACAGTAACCAGTAATGTCTCCATTGTGAGACTTCCTTACTGTTTTTGGCATATCAAATATGCCATGGGTAGCTTGCCAAACTCTGCCATGCGGGCAGGATACTCTGGGTAGCTTGCCGGGCTCTCCGAGAGGGGCAGAAGAATTGAACCTGGGTCGGCTGCATGCAAGGCAAACTCCCTATCTGCTGTGCTATCGCTCCAGCTGACTTTTCTATTGTAGTAAGTAAACCAATTTGTTCATGGTATACACATCTGAAGAAACTATAGGTAGCCATTTTGCATTTGAGCCCTTTCCTAACAATTGAGACGCATTCTCATTTGTTTGAAAATATAGCAGTAATATGGTGTTTAGCACAAATACTGGTTTCAGCCTATAAAAATCCAGACAGAAACTGTAACACACATTCATGACACAGTACAGAGGCCAAGAGCCATGTTGCTTCATGAGACTAAGAACACTGACCTCTAAAATAGAGCTATGGGCTGGATTCTCAGAAATTCCTCACCTTCCCTCGGCTCAGTTACTTCTTTGTATCTTCATTCATCCATAAGCATTTATTGGGCATGACACTCATGTCAGGCCGGTGTGTGAACACAGTGAACACAGGCTCAACTTAGATCCAGTTCGTGCTCTCACGAACATCTCAAACACAGGAGCAACTATCAGACAGATGAATCCAGATCTTGACTCTGCAGTATTTTACATAGGAGGAAGGCAGCATACCCAAATCTCTCCCTTTTCAGCTTTGTCTTGGAGCATTTCTCCTCAGAAAAGTGATTTATCTCCTCAAAAGGTTTTCTTCCTAGAGAAAATTATTTTTAAGTTTGTGTTAGGCAGCTATTGACTAGTATACATATTTTTCCTTCAATAAGAAAAAAAATTATGAATCCCAAAAGCATTCACAGATCATAATCAAACTAATCAAAGAAGATGAGCTTGTTTTCTTTGATGAGACAAGTACCAACCTTGACTGTTTAAAGGTCCCCAGTTATCTTATTCCCAAATGTCCTCAAAATAAAAGAAATATTAATTATTCTGATTTATAAACCAAATGCATAGAATAACACCACTGTAAAAGAAAAATAAAACATCCAATGGCATCACAAAAAACAAAATACAAGGAAGAAATTTGACTGCTCCCAAAGTAGATAGGTGGTGTTATTCCATTAGATCAGCAAGAATGTGATGATATAGCAGGCATTTATGTTTTACAAGAAAATGGATGAAAACTACATTTTAATACCTCTAAGCCACTCCTAGATCATCATTATTCTCTAAATTAATATTGCAGCATTTTTGTTCTTGCTTTCAAATTATACTAGACTATGATGGTTATGGCACTTTCAGATTTTGAATTTTTATGATATTTTTTAGTCTCAAGCATCTCTTTTAAGCCAAGAGAGAGCAAAAGCAAGCACATTTGCTTATGTGCTGATATGAACTAATGCATACAGGAGTTTTTCATCAGGGATTTCTCAATGCATTATAATGCAAATTGCATTTTTAAACCGGCCAAACTATTGATGGCTTTATTGAATGAAATAATTTATAACAGAAGTATTTTAGTCAGATGACATTTCATCATCAAATAACAGTAAACACAATAGCCTTTTCCCATAAGACTGTTCTCTTAAGCCAAGGACTTAAAAAAGAAAATAAAACTTGCCCTGTTCCAAACATAGCATTGTACTAAACAGTTGTTTATTACACTCGAGAAGAAAAGACTTCTGCCAGCCAGACATGGTAGACTGGAAAAACATGCCATTGTGTCAGATCATCCCAAGAAATCACCATTTTTTCCCCTCCTTTCCTAATGATGTTTGACAAGTGGAGATGAATTTTTAAAATCCAAGTCTCTTTTATGCCATTCATTGGGATAATACTATAAAATCTCTCCTCGGGTACTCAGAGTATTACAACATCAGTGACCTGTCAGCAGCTGCATACAGTTTTTCTTTTTAAGACTGTGTAAAGCTATGGTTAAATTCTAATTTTCTAAAATGGGTTTAAGTATGGGGGGGAGCCAAAATTAGGTGCATTTTCTTGCTAGAAATCAGACCACAAATTGTACATTGTACTTACAAAGATGATTAAGGCGGTCCAGCCACACACCAGTAGTTCAGCGCATTAATTGGAGCATGCAGATTTGTATAAAAACATATGTTGGAGCTGGGAAAGCCTTGTTTTGTTTTGTGGAGCTTTTTTTTTCATACTGTTTAAAAGTGGGGGTTTTGTGAGTTTTTTGTGTAATTTATGCATTATCTTTTTCTCCTCCATAAATCTAACATTAAGCTCATATGCCAGGGACTCAATATTTCAGTGTTTTATTAAAATAAGAATGCCTTATTGATACCTCTTGCCTAGTGAGTTGGTGGCAACATGTTTTACTTAGTAACCCCCTATATATTTATTATTTTAAATTTTTCACTTGTGTTGGCAAGACAGAGACTTAAGAACCAAACGAAGCTGGGGCCACTTAACCTTGACACATGTGAACCTATCACAAGCGCTTGGGAAATAGAAGAATTTGCGGGAAAATGTGGATGGAAAAAAGAACCCTGCCATAAAGAGTTGAGATAATGTATGCCAAGTTCCTTGTAGATTGCCAGTTTGTTGCTTAGTTGGAGGGCTTAGAAGAACGTCTAATATAACGTCTATTTATATTCATAAATATAACGTCTACGTTTATATTTATGAACGTCTGGGGCAGCCTCTGTAGGAGCCCTGTAGAGCCGTGTGAGGGCTTGTCCATGTAAATGGTTTGGTCATTTATTCACGGGGAAACTTAGGCTCTCGCAATCAGTGCTTGTTTAAAGCAGTTGTAAAAGGCTTTCCGTTTTAAATTTCTCACCATATCCCTAGAATGCAATTTAAGTTAAAATAAAAGTGCAACGGATACAACAGAATCACTGCTCTTTGTGCCCTCATTTACTTCATCTGCTCAGAGATTTCCCATTGCTCTTATTACAGTTGCGTCGCAGTGTTAACAGAGAATCTCTCCTTCCTTGGATGAAAGTTCCAGTCTTTCACGATGATCTTTTGTGCGGTTGCAGTCACATTGGAATTTATCTTAAATTATGCTTCAATGTTGAGTCATCCCACCTCACCTCTTTCCCCTTAGCTCCGTTTCAGAAATAAATTCCTCTTTTCATTCTCAGTTTCTTCATTTTCTTGATATTTCTCTTCCCTCTGCTGTTTTTTCCCTTCAATCCCATAAACACAATTGTTACACCATGGGGACTCTTGTGGAAATAGGCTGGAAATCCTATAAGCACCACTCTCAAGACAATTCCCCTGCTGATTTCTCCGTATACATGTCAGTGACTTTTCTCCCAACCCAAGTGAAAGGTTGAGTACTGTGAGCTTAAGAGGTACCTCCTCTCTGCTGTGAGGAAAAGGGTTATCTTGCTGAATAAGCTGTGTGGTCAATTCCAAATGTCAACGCATTGCTCGTTTAAGATTTAGTTTAACACAGAATTATAAAAAAGATCTCTGATTTTTTTTATTTCTGTATGGGACGAATGATTAATATTTACATAAATGAAGTACCAGGCCTTTGAACTGTCACTGTCATCCCGTTGCTCGAGCGGGCACCAGTAACATCTCTCATTGTGAGACTTATTGTTACTGCTTTTGGTATATCGATTACACCACGGGTAGCTTGCCAGGCTCTGCCGTGTGGGCACGATACTCTCAGTAGCTAACCGGGATCTCAGTAGCTAATCGGGCTCTCCGAGAGGGGTGGAGGAATCGAACACGAACACAGGTTGGCCGAGTACAAGGCAAACGCCCTACTGCTGTGCTATCACTCCAGTCCAGCCTTTGAACAAGTCAAAGAAATCTACATAGCTTAGTCAGTCACAGACTAGCTTAGACTGTTCTCAGAGGCTTGAATTCTCATCAGAATAAAATTATGACTAATAACTTGTGAAAAAGATACACTGAGCCCTGGTGGTAACTAGCATCATTATATTATTTTGCTGTTCTTTGGGCTCTGCTGAAGTGAAGAGTTTGATGGCTCAGACATACTTGAACCCACTGGGCTTCAGTAATTTATGGGAAAAAGAAACAAAAAAATAGTTTGGTGACTTTCTGGGACTTCATGACTTACTGAGGTAAGGAGTGGGTAGCTATGTATAAAAGAAAAAAAATTAACCTATAACAGAAGCAGATGGCTGCAATGACTTCTGAGATCTGGGTGACACTGATACACATATTAATGACCTGCATGTTGTGGTTTGAAAAAAGAGAGAATGACCATCGTCTCAGCTGATCATTCATTTAATTTGGATCTTTTCTACACATGAAAACTTAAAGACTGACTTTTCAATGATGCATGGAAAAGCTGTTGCTGTTAATCTGTACAGATAACTGATTAGAAGTTGAATACCTTTCAGGAACTCAAACACTTTTCACAGAAAGAACTGGTAGTTATGCCATAATTTTTGAACCTACGATTTATTACCACTGAGAAACTGCTTGCTGAAAGTTTAATTTTACCCTCTATTTGTTATGACTTGTTAGTTTGACATACTCAGAATCATAAAAATCAACTAAACCTACACTGCTCACAATGGCTTCACATATACACCTATGAAAGACCTTTCAAAACATTGGCCAATCTTTTAATAATTTTTCTCAAAACCCTTATTAAATTGTGATCCTTAAGTAACTCTGAACCTGGAACCATTTAACCCATTTTGTTGTAATATAAAATTTATTAATCCTATCTTCTAGGATTAATAAATTTTATATTTTTTAAAATTTATTTTAAAAAATAGATTTTTTAAAATAAATTTCAGAGTTAAATAATACAGTGGAATAAATAAGAAATTTTGTGAGCATGCATACATGTTCTTCACAAAGGTATAGTTTGTGACTATACCTTTAACTGGAATTCACATCAGCAAAATTTAAAATATTTGTTTTTTTTAAGTTAGGGACCAATTTATACTTTTTTCTTTCTTTCTTTTTCTCCTTTTTTTTTTTAATATGGTATTGTTGCAATGATCAAAGGTTTGTGTTGCCTGCTGGGGGTCACATATTTTAAAAAGCCCAGTGCTTGTACACACTTGGTCTTAATACACCAGAGTTCCAGGGCAAACATTTTTATCAACTAGTGTTTTCACAGTTTAATCTCTTTATCAGTTATCACTTACAATTTCAGAAGTTGCTCAATTTTTAGTTCTTTGGATATCTTGTCTCTCATTATATCCAAAATCATCTTAAA
The DNA here is from genome assembly GCF_027595985.1 of Sorex araneus. Taxonomy (NCBI): domain Eukaryota; kingdom Metazoa; phylum Chordata; class Mammalia; order Eulipotyphla; family Soricidae; genus Sorex; species Sorex araneus. The sequence continues at coordinate 82,361,329 of NC_073304.1, forward strand.
ATTATAATGAATAGTGGGCTGGAGAGACAGCACAGGGGTTAAGGCTCTTACCTTGGACTTTGCCAAATTCAGTTGATCTCAGGCACTCTGTATGGTCCCCAGAGCCTCACCAAGAGAGATGGTCCTTGAGATCTGCCAGATTTGGCTCAAAAGCCCCCTACTGAAAATTAATATTTTATGAATATACTAAATACCACAGTACTTATTATATCACTTTATATTAAGTATCTCAATATATTACCATATCACTTTTGTTGCCATATATATATTTATGCATTTTATTCCAGAAGCAATTACATTTTAGTATAGTACAGATATCATCTGCTCCATCACTTAAGAATTGATTTCATTGTTTAAAAAGTTTTAACATGTGTTTTTTGGCTTTAATTCTGTCAGTATATAGTTATAGTGATCATAGCAATAAAAAGATTATTATCTATGTAGTAATACTATATAAGTAGTGATACTGTATATGTAGTAATCATTTTATTGCTATGATTCTTATAACTATAATCTTACTTCATAATAATATAATAATATGCTATTATTTATAATACATAATAATGTTAGATATTATTATAATATATAACTATGCTTACAACATGTACAATATAATGTTAAAATAATATAACTAATACTACAATATAACATTTCTCCAATTAATGTGAAGTGATTTCATTAATACATTTTGGTAGAAAATATATGTTACCATTGTAAAACTGTACTAATACCAATATGCTCTTAATTAGGCAAAAAGAAAAATCATTGCCACACAGTTAAAGAGAAATAAAATTATAACTACTTTTTTAGAAACAAAATGAGTTGTTTTAACCAGGCATGATTAGCAAAACTTTTAAAATCTCCAATTAGAAGATTCTGACAGATAAAATTTAATGTCTCAGGATGCCTGACAAAAATCCCCGTTATAGAATTTAAAGGTGCTTCTGTGGATATAATGAGAAATAGCTTGTCTAAAGTGATGGCATCAAAATGTAAAATATCTCAATTAGTTTCAAAACAAAATTATTATTTAAATATGGCTTAATAATGCTTAGCAATTACTTCAAATTAGCAGCATTTAAAAACTTCAAATAATAATAATGAATATTTATATCTCCCTATATGAAATAAGACAAAATATTGAGACTCATTTTTCCCACCTTATCTCAACTAGAAGAATAAATGTGACAAGAAATATGATGTAAAACACTTCACAACAGAACTTTCTAGGGTTCTTTGTCACTCCTGTATAAGGTGTTCACAAACCTCAATCCTATATTTAATCTTCGCCAACAAGTCCCTGGGGAATCATGTAGCTTCTCATGTCTTTCATTCTTTTAAATAACATCAGCATTTTCTAGAATGTTAAAACATTGTGCACGTATAAGCTGGTACGATCCTCTCATGTCTGGAAAGTATGGAAAGTGTCTTTTCAACTTAGTCATTTGTTTTTTCCTCCTCTTTCCTCCAACAAAAAGTGTAGCTTTTGTTATATTTCAGATATCTTATACTCGTTAAGCAAATAACATGAATACCAAATCAAGTCAGATTCAATAAGAGACCAAGGCCCTTGTGTTAAACATCTCTTCAAAGGATAAATAGAGAATCAAGTTTTGCACTGTGAATCTAAAAGCATTCCTCTTAGATTATACCCCCTCTACATTCTCATGTATTCTTCCCTATGAAAGCTATAGTTTTATCATCTTCTGAAATGTCTGGATTCAAGTGTGACAGCAGTATCTGATTATCTCAAGATGCTATCTATTCCTAGAGTCTTGAAAAAAGAACTCAAGTATAATCTTTGGTAAGATAAACAAATTCTTTCATCTGGGGCTAGCGCCTGTTTCTGTAAACTTGTAGCTTGGTCTATAATAGTGTCTCCCACTCAGTGGGCAATATCATCCTCCAGGGGCACTGTAAGTATTCATGGAGCAGGTAGTAACCTGACTTACAATTGGGTGAGCAGTGGTGGCAGCAGCGGGGAATATTCTGATTATTTGCTTAAAGAAGGGATGATTCAGGGGTGTGTGAGTGGTTTCTTTTTTCTGGGAAGCAGGCAGTAGAACAGATATGTTTGGGACCCTCTGGTCTATAAATGAGCTAAAAGTGCATTATGCATGTGTCAGGAGCTCTGTGTGATTGAACTGTGATGGATATACCAAGAAAATAGACAGAAGGCACAAGGTTGCTTCCCTGTGGAAATTGTGGTGGTAGATTGCCATATGTGTCCCCATTAAGAGCCTTGCTGATCCGATTGTGGATGTAACATTGTAGGCTTTTGGTCTCTGGAAATCATCGCTGTCTTCCAATGAAGTCTAAATGAAATAGCACCTTGCTCTTCGGCTGCAAACACAGGTTGTGGCAGGACATCAGGATTAGAACTGTGGCCAACAACTTCTCCCAGACCTCAATTCTGAATATGTCTTTCCCAGGGTTGCAGATGTCTAGAAGAAGGACTTCTAGCATATTTGTATTCTCCTAAAAAGGTAGGGAAGGAAGGAAGGAAGGAAAAAATACCAGACCCATTTTCCTGTAAAAACATTTCAACAAACACTCAGAGAAAAATATAAAGTGCAAAAAGTGGTGACTAACTTCCCTCGGACTATACTGGCTGGCACAAATATCTCTCCTGCTTGGAGAAGTAGGAAAACACAGTAGATAAAGCAAAGGCAAATGATGGTGTAAAACAGTGAGTAAATTGTTATAGGCCATTCAGTTCAACCTATATGTGCATTTCGGTTCCAGATCTAGACCAGATATAAGCTATGGACTGGAGTGATAACACATTGGACTGGAGCGATAGCACAGAGGGTAGGGCATTTGCCTTACACGTGGCCGATCCAGGTTTGATTCCTCCATCCCTCTCAGAGAGCCTGGCAAGCTACCGAGAGTATCTCGTCCGCATGGCAGAGCCTGGCAAGCTACGCATAGCGTATTCAGTATGCCAAAAACAGTAACAAGAAGTCTCACAATGGAGATGTTACTGGTGCCCGCTCAAGCAAATCAATGAACAATGGGACAACAGTGAATAGAGTAGTGCAGTGCTATGATACTCTGCTGAGCACTTTAATTTATAATAAATCTTTTATTTATTCACAAAATACTCATTTAATATGTATTATATGATAGACACCTCTAAATGCCAGGTAATCGTAAAATAGACAAGATGCTTGTCTCCTAAAGTTATTGTCTGGTGGAAGAGATAAATATTAAACAAAGCAAATAAATATATAATTACAACCTCTTGGCAATGAAAGACCAGTTTATTTTGCTGGTTGCCTTCTGAATTCATTAGAATATTAAATCCTGTACATAAAAATAAATTCCATAAATCCAAATAAGTTTCATAGTAGCATATATCTTCAATCATAAATATTTCATTAAAAAATAAACAGCATGGTATTTTGGTGGTGGGCATGGGGTAACAACACTGCAAGTATAAAACAATATAAGTACTATCATAAAAAGTAAATCTACTTTACTTAAAAAAACAGAGAACAAATTAAACCCAAATGAGGCAAAAGAAAATGAAAAAGATCAAAAGGTAGACCAAACGTTTTTAATTTTTAAGAAAAGCAATGAAAATAAGACCTATTTCTTTGATAAAAATTTAAAAATAAATAAGAAATCTGGTTGTTGTTTATGCAAGGCATTGGACCTAATATTAGGAATATTTGTTATTTTCTGTCTCGTGTTGAGTGGGAGTTTAGACTCAATCAGTTGCCATAACTAGGTGGTCATTTTTCCTTCAACAAATGTTCCTTTGAATAGTAATAACGGCTCTATTTTTGCAAGTGGCCCCTTTTATAATGGAATGGAACGATTTTTCTCTGACGTGGGCATTAAATTTTTCTAGTCTGACAAGGACTTTAGTTACAACAACAACTGCACAAAAAGTAAGGTCTCTTGCAAGCGAGAGGCACTCACAGATTACTTCAGATATCATCTTGCACTGGCCTTCACATGGCCTGTTAGTTCAAGCCCTAAAAATAAACACCTATTAATCAGCTAATGGCAACATGGGTGGACCAGCTCTTCGACTGTGTGGACCTCGGTCTAACCTCATTCAATAGCTTGTCTTATGTCACCCAGGATGGGGTGGTTGCAGCCAGGAATGCCTCTAAACACAAGACGGTCACAAGCTTAACTAAATGTTTAAAATAACCTCCGTAACTCCTCTTCACACTGACAGATTGCTTTCAACTTGATGGAGTCAAACCACAGTCCCAGTTCCAGTGGTTTTTGTGGGGCCAACTTCAAGCCACAGAGTTTGTCAGAGCAGAACTGTAGGTTCTGTGTACTTTTTCCTTGTCTTGCTTGTGATCGAGAAACAATCTGAAGGGAACTTACTCCTGGAAGTCTTTAGCTTCATAAAACTCTGTTAATGACTCCTGTTAAGGTAAATAAGGTTGCTGTGTAACTCACTAAGGAAACTGTTTGCCGGTCACCTCGTGCCCGCAAACTTCTCAAAGAATACAAATCGGAGGAACCCCGTGGAGCAGGGCAGTGACTGTTTATATACACAGACTTTGTCCCTGGTAACTCCGGAAAGTAGAGTACAGTCTTCAGAGTTTTCTGAATGGCAGTCTTTTTTTTTTTCTTTTTCAGTATGGAGTGCAAGTGGGGGGGAGGAGAGATTTGTTTTCGTATATACTTACTTCTCTGTAGTGTGTTTACCCTCAAATAAGTGTGCTGCAGTAGATACTTTGGCCCTGCGCAGAGTAAATATTTAGCATAGAGATCCCACACAGGAGTGAAGCCGGGAGTGTTTGGGTTTCAAGGAAAAAGATCACTCTGAGGCAAAGTGCTGGCATGAGGTGGCTGGCACTTGGGACTGGTGCTTATGGGTTCTCCCCTGGAAGCGTCACCACGGAGCTCAGAGGACCTTGGCCCATGAGTGAATGCTTCCAGTCCTCTGAGGCACCAACTCACATTATTTTTTCAATCTTTCACCATGCCCATGATCTTTCTTCGTTCTAAACTTTCCCTTCCCTGTCTCAAAAGCTCTGCACTTTTTTTCTTACCACTCTGTGTGTGTGTATCTGTGTGTGTGTTGTGTGTATATGTGTGTGCCTTTCCAGCCATCACAAGCATCTTTCTTCTTACTTTCTCAGGAAGCCCTGATCTCACCTCTGCTCAAAACCCCCCCTGCCCTATCTAGGTGTGGTTCAGTTCTTGTCTCTGTCCTGCCCACCGAGCCTCCTGCATGCTTCTCACTCACATCTGCCTCCTCTTCCTGTACTTTTTATATACCCTGCAGCAGTGCCTATGTTCACATTTTTCTCTGTCTCCCTAGAATACGGCACCCTTTCCTGGATGGCAGAAGGTATAAGTCTCCCCTATTTGGCAGTTAGGAAACAATGGAGGGGGGTGGGAGGATGAGGGGATGAGCTGATGAGCTCTGAACAGAGCCAAGAGTAAGCCCTGAGCAATGCTAGGTGTCTCTCAAAACAAGTAAGAGGGAGGAGCTTTGCAAGTGGACAAGTACGATGTACAGAGGAGGTTGAGCTGAGTTCATGCAGGTGCTATTAGTTGCTCACTTGTGAATCGTAAACATGTTACTTGAGGTTGGAGAGCCTCAGTTTCCTCACTTGTCAAGTCAATGCCATGCATTTGGGAGGGTCAGATTTGCTACTTGTAGTATTTGTGAACATCTTTTCAGGACTCTGAAGTGTGCTTGTCATCAGAACAGAACCAGCATTCACTAAAGCATGTCCTGTCCTTTGACTTTGGGTTTTCCACACGAACACATGATCCTTCCATTGTGACTTAAGGGGAAAAAAATTTGTGCTTAGTCTCATATTTCTTTCCTGCAATTGTCTGATAAAGCAGCTTTGGAACTGCAAAATAAAATCAAAGGGCTTGGCCACCTTTAGAAATCTGTGCTAGTCTCTTGCTCTTCCCAAAGACTTGGTTGTGATTCCCCCATCTGCTTTAAAGGCCAACCCTCGTGGTTTGGGGAGGGTTTTTTTTAGACAGGGTTGTGTCAAATAGCACCCACCATTGATCTTCTAAGTTTCCTGTATCTTCTTTTCAGAATTGTCAATTGTTAGTTTAAAATTCTCAGTTGTTTCTTTTTTTAAAATATTAAATCCATTATTTATGAAGAGGAGCTATGAAACTAGGAGAGCTTTCCAAATGTTTTTCGAGTGACAGGAAACATATTCAGAATAGCACCATGAAATCTCAAGACACAGCCCTACAGTGTATTCGTGGCCCTCCGCCCTAACACCAGGGCAGAAGGGGAGAACTGGCACCGGGAGGTTGTCATTAAGAAGAAAACCTGTATTTCGATGCAACTGAAATCACTGACATCATCAGGATTTTATTTCAAGTCTCTTTTTAAGTAGGGTTTTTCCTGGGCCCATGGAATTGATCACACTTGCTGGGTTACTTTCTCTCTTTTTGTCTCTTTCTTTTCTTTCCTTTTTATTCTTTTTTTAAAAAACTTACAGTTTTAAAAAGTGCCTCTCAATAATGCAACTTCAGAGATAGAAGTCACGTCTCTACATGTATCTAGGGCTCATTTTGCCACATTTATTTTGGTGGAGGAGGACTTTCCTGTTTGTGAGGCCATACTTTGTTATGCCTGGTGATACTCCTGATATAGTGCTCAGATATTCCTGATATGATACTGGGGGAATTCCATGGTGCTAGAGATCTAACCTTGGACCCAGGATTCAAGCCACCTTCCCAGTGTCCAGTTTTACTTTGTAAAGGCAAGAATGACTGAGCAACTTTCCTGATTGCTGTCTCAGACATGCATCTAGACTAACTGGAAAATTGGGTATTGTTTTATACCCTGTCACTGTCATCCCGTTGCTCATCGATTTGTTCGAGCAGGCACCAGTAACGTCTCTCATTGAGAGACTTATTGTTACTGTTATTGGCATATCCAATATGCACGGGTAGCTTGCCAGGCTCTGCCGCATGGGCTCGATACTCTCGGTAGCTTGCCGGGCTCTCTGAGAGGAGTGGAGGAATCAAACTCGGGTCAGCCGCATGAAAGGCGAATGCCCAACCGCTGTGCTATCGCTCTAGCTTGTTTTATATCCTAGTCCTATAAATTCATTTTTCTTTATGTAAGTCCACTAATCATTCCCTACTGGATGATTAGTACTTGAATAATCCATAGGGGTTTTTTGTACTTTACTTATTTCCTAACTTTCAGGCATAAATCTTCCCATTCATGGGTTAGAAAGGGCACAGAATTGAGGAGATTTCTTTCTTAGATTCCACTACTGGGCAGAATGGGGCAACCATGAACTAATTTACAAATTAGTATCACTTACCTATTCCCAAAGCCAACCTTAAACTCCAGAACACAAGTGTGGTTTATGTACAAATGGAACACTAAGACATGACTTAAAATGGAAGGCACATTGAAGTTGCCTTCTGGTTGCTACCTTATATGGAAGGACCTGTTCCATTTGGCAAGGAAAACTATGCCCTTTATGCAGGAAAGGCATAAAGGAAGTTTACCCTGTGATTGGGATTGGGGTTGAGATGTATTCAGGAGTGATTTTTAAAATTATTTTAAAAAGGATGGCGGAGGCGGTGAAAGGGAACTCTGTGGTGATGGATCTGGGTAGACATATGGCTCACCTTCAAGTCTCTTTGATCTCTTTGCATGAGTCAGCTGCTTCATCTCCCCACATCTCTCTCTGTTTTATCCTTTGCAAAATAGCACTAGTAATCCATTCCCCTTATAGGTGCATTACAGGTGTTAACTTTGAAAAGCAAACAAAACTACAGATCTGATCTCCAAGTACAAGTACATAGTAAGCACTGAGTCAGGATTGGCTGTGAGTTCTCTCCATCATCAAAATGATAGTGGTTTGACACCACTTTAGGATCATTCTCTCAACAGTTAAACACAAGTAGTGTAGATGTGCTTGGGCTTTTGTTTTAAATGAATCAATACACTTAAAGCGCTTAGAAGAGTAACTGGTACATAGTGATTGTCCAATAAGTACTGACTGTTATGATTATGGTTGTGGTTACTATTATTAAGTATGATTATCAGCATTTTTGCTCATAGGAATAATAATCAAATAGTCCACAGCTTTTACCAGTTCCAAAATTGGAACTGTGCCAGAAAATTAATATGGAGTAAAATCAGTCAAGTGTTCTTTGAATTGCAATGAGTTCTGTCTGAAATGGGTTAACTGCTAAGCCACTGAATATTTCTGTTGCTAAAAGTCTTGACTCAAGTTGTCTTTAGGAAGTAGCCCAACAGAAGAAGGAAGTAACCCAAGCCCAGCACTAAGGAATGACTCAAAACTTGAATAACAGATATTTCTCACCACGCATGCCCTCCAACTAAATCCTTGCCTCAGTGCACCTGCAAGCACTATCTGGCTCTAAAATCCATTTCCAAGTAGCCACCCTTATATTCCTCACTGTCCACCTCTCTGCCCTGGTGGTAACTCTCCTCTGCAGTTAGACCCTATGCCCTTTCTTTCCCGCAACACTGTTCCTTCTTCACTTAGAAAGTTCCTAGACTCAGAAATTCATGGGAAACCTGCGGCACCAAGGAATAATTTTAAAAATAAAATCAGCTAATATGTTTATAAGCTTAAATTTAAATTATTCTAACCATACAGTTGACCTTTGAATTTTTTATTTAAAAATAAACTGAGAATATTTGTCTTCTCCTGAACTCAACTTCCTATTTCTGTTGTGCTGCTGTATCGTATCTGCCTCTTTGTGGAAGACACAGGGTATGGATAGGTTAAAGACCTCATACAAAAATAAAGAAGCTATCAGATTGTTATTTTCTTTTATTTAATTAAGTAACTATGATTTGGACTGGAGCGATAGCACAGCAGAGAGTAGGTTGTTTGCCTTGCATGCGGCCGACCCAGGTTTGATTCCTCCGACCCTCTTGGAGAGCCCAGCAGGCTACCAAGAGTATCCCACCCACACACATGGCAGAGCCCAGCAAGATACCCGTGGCGTATTCAATATGCCAAAAACAGTAACAACGAGTCTCACAATGGAAGCGTTACTGGTGCCCACTCGAGCAAATCGATGAACAACGGGATGACAGTGCTACAGTGCAAGTATGATTTACAAAGTTATTGATAGTTGAGTTTTAGGCATATAAAATTTCAACACCAGTCCCACCACCAGTGTCAACTTTGCTCCACCATGTTCACATACCCCATCCCTACCCCAAGCCCTAGTCAACTTGACAGGCACATTACAAAATTCTGATGGTTGCCAACACCCAAAAGGAAAGAGAGATATTAAATTGGAATGCCCCGCCACAGAGGCGGGGTGGGGTGGTGGGGGATAGGATTGGAGCAAAGATACTGGGTTCATTGGTGGTGGAGAATGGACACTGGTGGAGGGATGGGCTCTCAAACATTGCATGAGGGAAAAACAAGCACGAAAATGTGTGAATCTGTAACTGTACCCTCACTGTGACTCACTAATTAAAAAAATAAATAAATTTAAATAATAATAAAAAACAACAAGAAAAGTGTTCATTAGAACATGATGCTACTATTTCCCATCACCTATCTAATATTCAGAAGAGGATATGTCAAGAAATAGTGCCTGTAACAGAATGGGAGAGTAACACCCAAGAATAGTAGAGATAAGTACCAAGAGGAGTACTCCACAGCTTGGAAGCTGACCTCACATGCTAGGTGAAGAAACAGCTCTGGTTGAGAAGGGATCACCAAGCAAAAGGTGCTAGGCGGGCCCACTAGGGATGGGAGATACGGGCTGAAAATAGTCTGTAGACTGAACATGATGCCTACTTAATATCTCTGTAGCAAACCACATCACCCAAAAAGAGAGAACGAGCAAATGGGAATGCCCTGCCTCAGAGACAGGGTGGGGTGAAGGGAATAGGGTGGGGGTGGTGGGAGGGATGCTGGGACCATTGGTGGTGGAAAATGGGCACTGGTGGAGGGATGGATACTCGATCATTGTATGACTGAAATGTAAGCATGAAAATCTGTAAGTCTGTAACTTTGTCTCACAGTGATTCACTAATAAAATTAAAAATAAATTAATTAAAATTAAAATAAAAAAATTCTGATGGTTGCAACTTAGATCTCATGGGTTTTTTTGCTTGTTTGTTTTGTTTTTTAAATGTAGAAGTACTGCTATTTAGTCAGCCATTGATTAAACTGATTGAATTGGGCATGAACTCCACATTACTTTTTTTTTAATCACCGTGAGATACAGTTACAAAGCTTTCATGTTTGAGATTGAGCCATACAATGATTGAACACCCAGCCCTCCACCAGTGCACACTTTCCATGTCCAGTGTCCCCAGTATATCCGACCCCCATCCCAGTCCTCACCCTGCCTCCGTGGCAGGCAATTTCCCAAATAATCTCTCTCTACTTTTGGGCATTATGTTTTGCTTGAATTTTCCCACCACCGTTCAAGCTTGCCTGCCAGGTGCAGATGCTAGATCATTTATTGTCCATTGCTCAATTTGAAAATCTTGGGTGCCATGGCCACACGTGCTTCTTGAATTCTAGATTGTAAATGGTTGGGTTCCAGAGACATTTCTATAGGGCACTGATTCATTTTGGGATTCAACTGGGCATCTCTGGACCAGGGTTGTTGGTGCCCTAAGATGGTGCCTGGAGGCATATTGTGGGGGTGACAGCCAGTCCAATGAGTGGACGGGGAGCTGGGGAGAGACAGCCTGGCACATCTGCCACCATGCAGCATGGAGATTTAGTTATGAAACCTGCATACCTGGGCCTTGCTTATGGAAGCTCTTGGTCACCATGATTCCATCTCGAGTAGGCAGGGAGACTGTACTTGCTCCATCTAGGGTACCCCATGAAATTGGCTTGGTATGGGGTCTGGAGAGATCTCCAGCTCTGTGGTGTCTTCTGGAACTTGTTGCTGTGTCCAGGGCTGTAGGTGTGCTAAGGTGGCACCCAGAGGCATATTGTGGGCTGACAGCCAGGCCAACAAGCGGGTGGGGAGCCAGGGAGGGACAGCCCAGCACCTCTGCCATGTGTCATGGAAAGTTAACCCTGGAACCCGTATACCTGGGTCTTGAGGACGCTCTTGGTTGCCAGGATTCTATCTGGAGTCGGCGGGGAGACTGCACCTGCTCCATCTGGGGTGCCCGGGTGAAATTGGCCTGTACGGGGCCCAGAGAGATCTCCAGCTCTGTGGTGTCTTCTGGGACTCGCTGCTGTGTCTCAGGACCAGTGTTGTTGGTGCACTAAGATGGTTCCTGGAGGCACATTGTGGAGATGACAGCCAGCGCTGATGAGCGGGCAGGGATCCAGAGAGGCCCAGCCTGGCAGGCACCTCTGCTGCTATGCAGCTGGAGATTTAGTCCTGGAACCCGCATACCTGGGCCTTGCTTGTGAAAGCTCTTGGTTGCTGGGATTCTATCTGGAGTCGGCGGGGAGACTGCAACTGCTCCATCTGGGGTGCCCCAGTGAAATTGACTTGGTATGAGGCCCGGAGAGATCTCTGGCTCTGCGGTGTCTTCCGAGACTCACTGCTGTGTCTCTGGCTTTTGATCTCTTTCGAGATTTATTTATGCATCTCTGAATCAAGGATGTTAATAGAGTTTACGGGGTAGCACTGGAGTTGGTTCCTGGGGGTGACTGCCAGTGATTGATTCCATGTGTATAGGGAAGTGGGAGGGAGATAGCCCACTCCAACTCTGTGAAAGCCTGCAGATTTCAGTCACAAAACCCACATTCCCAAATTTTTAGAAGATTATATCTTGGTGAGGTCCATCCTGCGTCGGTGGAGTCAGACCAGGGGTATGGCAGACAATTTTAGATTGTAGAAGCAAGTGGCTGCTGGGGGTTCTGCTTGGGCAGATGCCCCTCCGATTTACCCCAGTCTGTTCAGCCATGTGGAGGTCCAAGATTAACTGTGGCTTTTGGTCTCTTTCAAGATTTATCTATGGATCTCTGAGATAAGACCAATAAATGACCTTGTATAGCTGAACTGGAAGTGGTTTATGGGCATGGCTCCCACATGCCTAACTTTTGGCCGTTTACTTTCTTGGTAAACTTGGTCCCAAGTTGTTGGGGTGTCAGGGAGCCTGAAGGCACCATCAGGTTGCTAATGCACTCGCCCCTCAGGTACAAGTTGACCTATTGATGGCATCATACCCCCAGATCTCATGTTTTAAGTGTTGGTGAGTCTGTGTTTGAGATATTTGGCTAAACCACTCACCCACATCACTGGTATAACTGAGGTCCTGATGCCTGTTCATCCTTTACTTCCTTCCCATCCTCTTTTTCCCTCTTGATTACTTTACTTCTCTGTCCTTTTCCTCTCTGAACACTAAGGGCAAGGGTGATCTAGGCATCCCCCCTCCCTTTACTACAGTACACTTCTTCATCCAATATTCTATATACCACAGAGAAGTGTTCATCCTGTGTTTGTCTTTCCGCTTCTGGCTCACTTCACTTAACATGGTATCTTCCAGTTCCAACCAGGTTGCATCAAATTGCATGATTTCATCCTTCCTTGCTATTCCATAGTATTCCATTGTGAACACATATTGCATTTTCATAATTCATCTATCCTTGAACATCTAAGTTAATTCCATATCTTAACTATTGTACTGAGTGCAACAATGAGTAATAATGTGCCTATATTCTTTGAGAGTGTTTTTTTTTATGTCCTGATGTGTAGATGCTCAAAAGTGAAATTTCTGGGTCATATGGCAGTTCAATTCTAAGTTCACTGAGAACTCTCCATACCGTTTTCCACAGGGATTGTATCAGACAACATTTCCCCCGCCTCTATAGCAGGCACATTCCCTTTGACTCTCTCTCTCCTTTTGAGTGTTATGATTTGCAATACAGGTACTAAGAGGCAATCATGTTTGGTCCTTGGTCTATTTTCAGCACATATCTTCCATTCTGGGCCATCCCTCCAATCATCATTTACTTAGTGGTCCCTTCTCCATCCCAACCGCCTTTTCCCCCAGCACGTGGGGCCGGCTTCCAAGCCGTGGAGTGATCCTCCTGGACCTTATCTCTACTGTCCTTAGGTATTAGTCTCATATTAGACTACTTTATATTCCACAAATGAGTGCAGTCATTCTATGTCTGTCCCTCTCTTTCTGGCTAATTTCACTTAGCATGATACTCTCCACATCCATCCACTTATATGCAAATTTCATGATTTCACCTCTTCTAACAGCTGCATAGTATTCCATTGTGTTTATGTGCCAAATTTTCTTTAACCAGTCATCTATTCTCAGGCACTAGGGTGTTTTCCAGATTCTGGCTATTGTGAACAGTGCTGCAATAGACATACATGTGCAGATGTCACTTCCATTGTATTTTTTGCATCTCTGGGATGTATTCCCAGAGGTGGTATTGCTGTGTCATATGGGAGCTCAATTTCTAGTTTTTGGAGGAAAGTCCATATTGTTTTCCAAAAAGGAATTCCTACTAGTTTTTATACCTGCCAATCCCATTGGTATGACATGATATCTCATTGTTGTCTTGATTTGGATTTCTCTGATGATAAGTGGTGCTGAGCATTTTTTCATGTGTCTACTGACTTTTTGCCTATCTTTTACTGAGAAGTGTCTGTTCATTTCCTCTCCAGATTTCTTATTTTCTTAGAGGGGTATTATTGAAAATGGTCTTAAGATTATTTCATAACACATATATGTTATTTAAAAGGAACACAAGGAATACAGGTCCTCTGCTGAATCAGGGTGGTGCTTGGGGTTCAGTGAGTGAAAATTCATGTGCCATACACAAATACAGCGAACATTAATAGTTTGATATCTCTTCACTCATCTTAAACACCTTAAGGTATTTGGAAAAGAAAGAAGAAATAAAACAGATGAACCTACTGAGATATGACCAGGAACCAGTAGTACTTCATTTTGATTGATGTTTTTACAATCTTATCTTCAAGATAAAAACTGCTATAAACAAAAGCCAACCTAAATTGATTGTATTTCAATGAAGTAAGAGCCACCTGTATGTAAGGGTTGACTCCCAAGCATTTAGTTTTTCTTCTTGGAAGTCATTTCCTACCAACCTCACTGCCACCACCTCAGCCACCAGGGATGTCCCTTTGGGGAGTAATAGTTATGTTTTCTAACAGGCTTTATTCCCAGCATCACCCCCACAGAGCTTTCTCCCCAACCCAATCCCCCCAAAGCACTAAACACACACACACACACACACACACACACACATCAAACACAGAAAGCAGTCTCCTAATAGAAAAATATCTGGCACTACCTGTTAAGAATGTCCAACTTGGGTCTGACTCAGTGGGCCGAGCACAAGATTTCAACACAGAGGGCTTGGATTCAATCAACCCTCAGTTCAGCATGGTCCCCTAACCACTGCCAGGAGTGGCTCCTAAGCACACGGACAAGGAATCACCCCTCCCCCGGCACTGCTGGATGTGGCCCAACCCAAGCTCTCCCTACCCCTGCAAAAGGAGATGTCCAACTTAGGCATATTCTTATGACTCATTTTCTCTCTCTTTTTTTCTTTTTTTGGTTTTTTTTTTGCTTTTTGAGTCACACCTGGCGATGCTCAGGGGTTACTCCTGACTCTGCACTCAGGAATTACTCCTGGCGGTGCTCTGGAGACCATATGGGATGCTGGGAATCGAACCTGGGTTGGCCGCATGCAAGGCACCCTACCCGCTGTGCTATCGCTCCAGCCCCTCATTACTTTTAAAAGTAATTTTTCATCTCATTGTGATCAAGAGTTATCAGCAGGGCCAGAGAAATAGTACAGTAGGTAAGGCATTTGTCTAGCATGCAGTCAACCCAGGGTTGAATCCCAGTAGCACTGCATAAAATCGCCTTAGCACAATCAGGTGTGATCTCTGAGCACAGAGCTGGAAGTAAGCCCTGGAGCACTGCTAAGTATAACCCCCTTGCAAAATAAAGAGCTATTGGCTAAAAATTTCCCTCCACCAAAATATACAAGTACACCCACAGCTTTTCCTAACGCTATGATATTCAGGTCATATTCAGTTATGAATGCATGAAATCAACCAGTTTATAGACTGACTGACTCCTGAGTGCACTGATATACCGTCTGCCTTCATGGAAGGTATATTCACTCTGGAAATGTCTATTTGATTACTTTATGGCTAGATTATCTATAGTTTTTTTTCTAAGAAACTTTTTTTTTTAATTATCTTTCCTGGCCTACATTGTTCCAACTTCTCATTTTTCACCCCCACCCCTTTCCACCAGTTGCTTTCCTGACCGAATCTGTAAAAGTTTCTTTGGAAGACTGTGTGGGTTAACTAAGGAGATTTTTCCTTATCGTGAAATATTTATTGTAAAAGAAAATTTTAACTACCTGTTTAGAGCAAGTTGGGATCTGACATACCTGAAGCATTGTGTCAGATTTGGCTACTGATAGATTTATAGGACAAACATGAATCAGCCTTAATCCTTTAGTTATTTGACATTGCCAAGAATGAAAATTCCGATAATTTTTTATTTTAAGCAGACTTTTCTATATCCAGAACCCATAAATCTCATTGTGCCTTAAGATGAATGTCTGAGTGAACTCTGGGTTACCCTGTGATCTCTGGAGAGCTGAACCAAGGAAAAAGAAACCTCATCCCCCATACTGAATATTAAAAATCTATGTAAAAAAAACTATTCGCAATAAACAGTGTTTATGTAATAACTTTTTTCTATTTTGTAATTAATTTTTAATTTCTAAGATTTAGAAAACTGGAAAATTTACAACTCATGGGGGGAAAAAACCTCAACTTTATCAGAGTAAACCTCTGGTAGACTCGTGAACGTCTACTTGGACTATTACATGTCAGCCCAGGCTTTGCCAACTCAATGATCACTATCCATTATGGCTGTCATATCAATTATAAATTCTCTGGCATCAAACACTAAATCAGCTGAAATGATGGGTTTGCCTTTTGGCATGTTTCCCTGGGGAAATAACTGAGAAAACATGTAATAATTCATACAACCAATTTTGTTAACTACCCCAAGTTTTGGAAGAAGGCTGCAGTATAAATTCTGGATAGATAGATATGATTTGTACCCAAGGTCTGCCTGAAGTGTTCTCCCACTCTTAGTCCTTAAATGTTTTTTCAAAGTAAATGGGATCCTGGTTGCAAACTGTGACTTTGAGAGTTTCAGTTTCTCTCACATTTGTATTCTCTTCTTTTGCATGTGAAATGTGTGCTATTCATTCACTATATCCTTGCTCAAAACAACAGCAACAGAAAAAGAGCTATGCTACTGAATCTCATCTTCCAATTTCACAACAAGATAATATCAAGAAGGGCAAGAGAGATAATATACATGCTAAGTACATGCTATGCATGTGGAGACCCAGGTTCAATCCCTGAACCTTCCTGGTCCACTAAACAATGCCTGTAGTAGTCCCTGAGCACCAACCAAAATTATGTCAATATATATTGAATTTCTCCCCCACCAGCCTCTGCTGTCTCTTAGGACTCCTAATCCCACTCTTTGCTTTTCTAAATCATAAATGTGTGTTTATTTGGGGTTTTTTTGTTTTGGTTTGATTTGGTCAGGGCCACATTTGGCAGTGCTCAGGGTCTATTACTTGCTATGTGCTCCAAACTAACCCCTAGAGGTGTTCTGGGGGTATATGGAGTGCTGGGAATCTAACCAGGTCCAGGTTAGAAGTGAATGAAGTGATGAAGTGAATGTCTTATCCTCTATACTTTCTCTCCAGTGCCAAAATAATTATATAATAGAGAAAATTTAAAGGACCAAGATATGAATAAATGTAACATACTGAGAATTCACCTTATCAAGGAAGACTTCTAAAATACCACAGCACGGATCTTATATTTTTACTCTGAGAATTTGGTATTTTGTTTATAAAATTAATAATTTTAAATACTTTATTAATATGCTATAGATTACCACACTGTTTTCTCATGCATATAATCTAATGTAACATATATGTTAAAATGTAAATGGGTTGATATGCGCATTATTAAAATAATAATAATGAGTCTCCAGCAACCTAAGAAGGGTTTTTTTTGTGTGTGTGAGTTCTTCTTTGCACGGTATGGGTGCTCAGACTTCAAGGGCAAAAGCAGAGAGACTGATCCCCCCCACACACACTGGCCAAGAGTAAACATCTATTTAATAAAATAGGGAATGAAAGACAACAGATTAGTTACAATTATTTCTGCCTTTGTTTTCTATTCCACTTCAGTTTTTCTTTTCTGAGTACAGATTTACAATAGGTTGAAAATACTATATGGCATCGAATTATATCCAACACGGAACAAAGTGAAGTGGAAATTAAGCACTTTTCCAGGCAATTTAATGTAGACATGAAAATGCCACTTTATATAAACACTATGGAGAATTTCAGTTCATTGCGGCTGTGTATTTATATACATATGTTACATTTTCTTCAAAATAATGTATTTTCTGTTTATTTCCTATGTGGCGTAAGGATCTGAAGTAAATCAGTATTTATTATACATTTTTCCTTTTGTATTTTCAAAATATATAGGCAGTGTGTTGATAGTACAGAGACAGAGTCATATCTTTAATAACCGGGAGCTGTGAATTGAGTAAGAAGGCTCATAACTGGGGTTCTCTTTCTTTAGGCATTTCACTTTGCAAATATAGACCTGCCCAGCATAAAAGTAAATGAAACAACTAGTTATGTTTTTATTTCATCTCTTGATATTACCCCAAAAGAATATTTGCATTGTGTATTAAATTGACCGTAGTGCCAGAACCTTGTGATGCTTTATTACATGATCACTAATCTATTATTATTGTACACATATTTACACAATGGCATAAATATACACATACTTTGCATATAAACATGTTCAAGCATATTTCACTTGGACTGAAAAGTTATTTACAACTGTGTCTGGAGATACATACAACAGTGATTAACAAGTGCATAACCAATCTACAGCATGCAGATTAAAACTAAATAAACAGTGTAAGAGTTTATTTTAAAACAATTACAAGATGTTTTATATTTCTC
This sequence comes from Sorex araneus, assembly GCF_027595985.1. Taxonomy (NCBI): domain Eukaryota; kingdom Metazoa; phylum Chordata; class Mammalia; order Eulipotyphla; family Soricidae; genus Sorex; species Sorex araneus. The sequence goes on from NC_073304.1 coordinate 82,379,310, forward strand.
CTTCACTCTGAACTCTGTGTTTGAGAATGCATTCTTCATAAGAACCACATGCAAGTCTTTTTTGATGATGAAGCAATTGACTTCAGCAGCCACATGTCTGCATACATCCTCAGGTGATATCCCAGACCCCACACAGCTAGTCAGAATGAGAATATATATTCTGTGTATATGTATATGTATACATATATGTGTAGTGTATGTAGACATGATTCTATTTTATTCCTCCTTTGGTTTTTTTTTTTCATAGGAATTAAAACAAAAGGTTTGGGTTGGAAACAAAGAGTTGAACCAGGATTTGAATCAGTACAACTAGGTTTTATTTTTACTATTTAGAGAAGACATTCATGAACAAGAAAATTTACTAAAAAATTATTAAGTCATTCCTTAGTCCTCTTGTCATCCTTCTTTTGACAAATCACATGTTTCATTGACTCGTTCTAGATTTATATTGTAAAATGCTAGTGCATTTTGAGAACTATTTGTCCGTTGTTATCAAGGTAATTCAGCTCACTTAAGAAGAAAAATAGAAAATTCACTTTATTTCATGAATCTCCCCTTATTCTATCTAGAGAAGTAAATTGTGTAGCAGTATATGAATTCCACTACCCTTTATCTTATTATATTTCCAAAAGAGGTGAAAGTGTGCTGATTTTTAAAATTTAGTTATTTTCTCATAGAGTTGAAAACATAATTAAAGATACATTGCTATACTGGAGATATTTTAGGAGCAGAAAAAAAAATGAAAAAATGAGTGCTGGGGTTCACGGTATCAACTTCATTTACCAAGTCTGGACGTCCTTTTCTAGGAAAACAAATCTCCACCTGACACACTCACTTAGACCCCTTGCTTCCCTCAGTTTTGCTTATAACTTATTCCAGCTGTTTATTTCCATGTATATGAACAGTCTGCATCAGTGTTCTGGATTTACTCCTCTTTCCTCATGTTTAGATTCTGCCCCATAACTTCTGAATCCCCTCACAGTGGGAAGCCTTTTCCCTCTCCAAACTTCATGTAGTTGTTCTGTGATTCTCATTCTTTAACTAACTTTTACCCAACTGACAAATAATCCAGATATGCAGCTTCAGATGCAATCATTGTCATTTCTTTTGACTGAATTTTTAAGTTTCTTTGCCCATGTTCTTTTCAAATGTGATGAAACTTAAAGCAAAAATGAGTAACTAAAGAGATGATTTTTTGCCACACTGTTGACTTCATAACTAAGGAATTCCTTGCCAACAGGTAAAGCTTAACTCGTATACTGGGCTTTTGATGAGTCTCCTGCTTTCAGGGCCCACTACTCTTCTCTCTTTTCTCATTATTGCAAATGTTTTTCCATGTTGAATGGCCAAAAAAATTGCTCATAAACACAGGTATAATGAAAAGCCATATTGTGTAATGATTATGAGCACAAAGTCAAAGATCCAGATCTTAGACCAAGAGTTGGCCTATTGTGCCTCAGGTTTTTCATCTGTAAAATGGGGTGAGCTGTTCCCTCATAGGATGCTTATGAATAACAAAATGGTTCATACAGATAAAGGTATTTAGAAACTGGAAACATTGTCATGTAATAAGTGCAGTAAATGTTTTTAGTGGTAATTAGATTCATTTCATCATTTATACGTAATGAGGCATCTTTACAGACATATTGTAAAGCGCCTCTCTGAAAGCATGTGGAGACACAGATGCTAAACAGACTTCAGGAAACCAACCAGGGAGTTGGTCATAAGAGCTAATTTAACAAATTGACATCCAACCGTGTAGTGGAAATCTCTAAATTCCTGCATCCACCATCAATTTCAGCAGCTGAAGAAGATGCCTCCAGGAAAATCTTAACAATAGAAAGTTAATAGAATTTTTCTTCTCTCCATAAGTTAAAACCATGTCTCAGAAACTTCTATAGTATTGGTTAACATAGAGTTATGGTGAAAAAGTTAGGAAAGTGTAATTAGCAAGTCCTTCCTGAATCGAGATTCCTTGTGTGCTTCTGACTTTCTTGGGGAGTAATAGAAAACTTTACACTAGAAAAGATGATTGAAAATTTAGTCCATTTTTGTCGAATAATCATGATGTTTGGGGGGAATAGGTTATACCCAGAAGTGCTCAAGGGCTATTCCTGGCTCTGAGCACAAAAGTGACCCCTGGCAGTGCTCAGGGGACCATATGCAATGCCAGGGATCAAACCAGTACCACAACCCAAAGCTCAGCAAGTACCTTCCCTGCTGTACTATCTCCCTGGCCCTCAATATTCATAATCTGACATACTCAGAGACTACCTGAGGCTCACTAGATTTTTCTAGAAAAATATGCACCCAAGAATCACCCCTGGCAGTGCCCGGGATTGAGGGTGCAAGGCAAACACTCTGCCTGCTGTGCTATCAAGGCCTTGGAGCACTACAGGTGGGTTGTGTTGTTTCTTTTTTTAATGTCTCTTCTCTAGTTGTTATTATCATCTCACCTGGCAGTGTTCTGCCTGGAAGCTGTCTCCCACACCTTAGCTCTCCATTCTCTTCAAATTTGCTTTGTCAGAAGTCAGGGACTCTCCTTCACTGCTGGTGGGAATGTCGACTGGTTCAGCCCTTTTGGAAAACAATATGGACGATTCTCAAAGAATTAGAAATTGAGCTGACCCAGCAAGACCACTCCTGGGAATATATCCCGGAGAGTCAAAAAGGTATAGTAGAAATGACATCTGCATTTGTATGTTCATTGCAGCACTGTTTACAATAGCCAAAATCTGGAAAAAAACGGAGTGCCCAAAAACAGGTGACTGTTTAGAGAAACTTTGGTACATCTACACAATGGAATACTATGCAGCTGTTAGAAAAGATGAAGTCATGAAATTTGCATATAAGGGGATCAACATGGAAAGTATCATGTTAAGTGAAATGAGTCAGAGAGACAGACACAGAAAGATCTCACTCATCTGTGGAATATAAAAATAATAGAGTGGGAGACTAACAACCAAGAGTAGTAAAGATAAGGACCAGGAGGTCTGCCCCACAGCTTGGAAACTGGCCTCACATGCTGGGAGGAAAGGCAGCTCAGATAGAGAAGGGAATACCAAATAGAGGATATTGGGAGGACTCATTCGGGTTGGAAGATGCAAACTGAAAGTAGACTATAGACCGAACATGAAGGCCACTCAGTACCTCTATTGCAAACTACAACACCCAAAAGCAGAGAGAACAAAAGGGAATGCCCTGCAGCAGAGGCAGGGTGGGGTGGTGGGAGATGGGGTGGGGGTGGTGAGAGGGATACTGGGATCATTGGTGAAGCTAAATGGGCACTGGTGGAGGGATGGGTAAACAATCACTGTATGAGTGAAATGCAAACACAAAAGTTAATAAGTTTGTAACTGTACATCACAGTGATTCTCTAATAAAAAATTTTTAAAAATACGGAAGTCAGAGAAGCAAATTTATCATCAAAACCGTGTAGATATGTAGAACTGGTGTAGATATGTGGAACTCTTGGAATAAATATGCAGAGTTCTTTGTATGTAGAATTTCTGGAGGTTTGAAGGACCTATATCAGCAATAGAGCACTTGCCGTGCATGTGTGAATCTTTAGGTTTGATTCTTGGCACTACCAATCCCCAGTATATTCTGTGATTTCTGAAACTTTACAGGTACCCCAGCATTCTATATATACATGAGGGTTGTATATATACATCTCTGTATATACAGCACAACTGTATAATTTTAGGAGCCTGGAAGTGTAAAACCACAGAGTTGCTTCCCATCTGTAATCTGCCTTGATGCAGAATTGCTGCATAACGACCAGAACAATAGTACGATGGGTAGTGAGCTTGTCTTGCGCTTGGCCAAGCTGGGTGAAGTCCCCAGCACCACCACATATGGTCACTCAAACCCCTTCTATTATAAATTCTGGGTTCAAGTGAAACAAAAATAATAATTCTCTGTCCACTAGAATTCTGCATGCTCTTATGTGAAAATAGCATTATGCATATGCACATATGTGTATATACATACATACATACATACATACATATATTCTTGGAACCAACAATCCCCAGTATATTCTGTGATTTCTGTAACTTTCCGGGTACCCCAGCATCCTATATATATATGAGGGATGTATATACACATCCCTGTGTATACAGCACAGCTGTATTATTTTAGGTTTGTGTTTGAGACCCCCCATTTTCCAGTGTGTTGGCAGCCACACCCACAAACTGCCAACATCCAGAGACTATAAGACCAAGCTCCCAGAAATGCGTGGCCACTATTAGACATCTTATAGCCTTGTTCTCCCTCTTGGAGAACCTGACAAGCTAACAAGAGTCTATTGCCCACACGAGAGCCTTGCAAGCTCCCATGGTGTATTTATATCTCAAATACAGTAAAAGATATATACATACCTCTTGGAGAGCCCGGCAAGCTACCGAGAGTATCCCACCCACACAGCAGAGCCTGGCAAGCTACCTGTGGCGTATTCGATATGCCAAAAACAGTAACGATAGGTCTCATTCCCCTCACTCTGAAAGAGCCTCTGATCGTTGGGAAAGATGAGTAAGGAGAGGCTGCTAAAATCCCAGAGCTGAATGTAATAGAGATGTTACTGATGCCTGCTCGAGTAAATCTACAAACAACGGGATGACAGTGATACAGTGATACATACATATATAATAAATAACCCCCAAACTAAATAACACACATACTTGTCATCTCACTCTGTAGGTCAGGACCCTTATTGGGTCCTTTTCTTCACAGTGTTTTACAAGCTGCATTCGGGAACTGAATCAGAGACTGGCCCCAGCTGAAGGTCTGATTGAGGAACAGTCCACTTCCAAGCTCACTCAGTCGCTATAGGCAAGATTCAGTTCTGTAGTTGTTGAGCTAAACAGGAACAGTTTCTCAGTGATATTAGCTGCAGGCTACCCTCAGACTCTTAACACACAGGCCTCTCCAGATGACAGCATGGAAGTATGTCAGCTAAAAAGGCAGATGGGAATGTCTGATAGAGAGCAAAATAGAAGACAATCTGGTATAACCCCATCATACAAGTAGTGCCATTGTGCTTTTGCCACATTCTTTCTATTAGAAACAACCTACCAGCTCTAGTAAGCACTCTGGAAGAGGGAAATATCTGAGGGTCTGGGGATCATTGAGATCCTCTTAAAGTCTGCCTACTACAATATCCTTCTGCCAGTCAGAAAGCACTCTAGTATCACCCACTCCTATGGGTCTTCTTTCATTGCTGCTGCTGCCCAAGTTAGCGTAACACTTATTTCTTCAGGACCTCTCCTCCTTTAGATCAGTGGTTTTCCACCTATCAAACACACACGGATCAGTAAAAATAGAAGTATTTCATGGTTTGATAAGGCAGAAATAAGTAGCATTATTTACAATAGTATTTTGACCATTCATGTAAATTTGATGTAAGATCTTTAAATATATCATCATTAAGATATTATAAAATGAAAAACAAATGTTAAGTAGCTATAAGTTTTTTATAAGCCAACAAGAAATTTCTGTGGACCAACTCCAGTCCACAGACCAGCACTTGAAAAACCACTGCTTTGGGTAACAGTAATGAGATGGCTCACATTAATAGAGTGAGTTCTTAATGGGACATTGTACAAGAAGCTACATGTCATTCCTTCTAACTCCATTTTTACTGCGAAGAAAAACCATATGTACATGAAAAGTTTAGGTACAAATTCACTGAGTATTTTGACACATCTTTATTTATGTCTTTATGCTACCATATCACAGAATTTCTTTAAAACATGCTGTTTACCTGCACATAACACTTCCAATTATAGGTCAGACCAACTAGAACAGTGTCCCCAATTTTGCCAAATTTAAAAATATTTAAAACAAAACAAATTTTTCAATTCTCCATGTGTGGGTCCTAGAATTGCAAGTGTGCTTTTAGGGTCCTTCTAACTTTGAAAATGCTTAGTAACTAAAACTTACTGTGAATTTTATTTTACTATCTGCATTTGTTTTGTTTTGTTTTGTTGTTGTTATTGTTATTTGGGAACTATACCCAGCATTGCTTGGGGACTATAATTGAGACAATTTTTACATAAGATTTTGTTGTTGTTAAGGATAGGGGAAAAAAAGTGGCAAGCTTCCTACTAAGAACCAGTTCTCTGCTCTATCCTTTTGAGGTTAGTACCTGGTGTGAGTACCTGTAGAATCCCTTGCAGTATGTTAACAGCCCTTACAGGTTCTCTGGCTCAAGTTGGGGGGCCCCTGAGTTAGTTCTCAGGTTAGGACGAGGGTCAAGAACTCAGTTGTGGGCAACATAAATAAGAAATGTAGCTTTATGCTTCTCTTTCTCAAAACATGAAAGCCTTCAAGACTAGTGTTTACTCTCCCAAATTGGATAGAGACTAAGTGTAGAAAAATAGGTCTCTAGCAGAAGAAAAATCACAGTAAAAACATGACGACCTTCTCCTTCTGATTTAATTCACTGAGCATGCTACTCTCCATTTCCATCCATTTGTAAGTGAATTTTATTTTTTTATAAGTTTTATTGGATCACCATGAGAAACTGTTACAAACTTGCATGATTACATTTCAGTCATACAATGATTGAGCACCCATCCCTCCACCAGTGCACATTTTCCACGACCATTGTTCCCAGTGTCCCACCAGCCACCCCCATCCCACCCCACTCCCTGCCTCTCAGGCAGGTACAATCCTTCTTACTCTCTCTCTAATTTTGGGTATTATGATTTGCAATACAGATACTAAGAATCCATGATGTTTGGTCCTTGCTCTACTTTCAGCACACATCTTCCATCCCGGGCCATCCCCCCAATTTCACTTAACATGATACTCTCCATGTCCATCCACTTATATGCAAACTTCATGATTTCATCTCCTCAAACAGCTGCATAGTATTCCACTGTGTAGATGTACCAGACTTTCTTCAACCAGTCATCTGTTCTCAGGCACTTGGGTTTTTTCCAGATTTTGACTATTGTTAACAGTGCTGCAATAAACATACAAGTGCAGATGTCACTTCTATTGTGGTTTTGGGATGTTTGTTTTTTTTTTTTTTACATCTCCGGGATATATTCCCAGAAGTGGTATTTTTGAATCATATGGAAGCTCAAGTTTTTATTAAATCATCATGAATTACAAAGTTTTTTATGACTGAGTTTCAGGCATATAATATTCTAACACCAATCACTTCATATAGCCAACTGATCACATATTGTGAAATAGTCATACACCCTATATCAGACTACCTAGATTGTTCCACATTTTAGATTTGACAATATGGCAAGAATGCTCTGTGTCTCAGTTTCTTCATTTGCAGAATGAGAACAACAATGGTAGCTACCTTATAGAAATGACCTGATGAGGAACGGAGTCTTAATATGCAGAGTTATTTGAGCAGTCTGGCATATAGTAAGTGCTCTGAAAGTGTTAATAATGAACATTTTTGTAATGGTTGCACTTAACTACCACCAGGCCCCTTAGGATGAATGTACTCATCCTGGTCACTAGTAAAATTGCTGAGCCCTGGCATTGGCTGAAACAGTTTAGTCTTGCCAGCATGTGTTTGTTTGTTTGATTGTTTGGTCATACCTGGTGATGCTCAGGGGTGAAATAACCATAAATTACTTCTGGCAGTGCTCAGGAGACCATATGGGATGTCAGGGATCAAAGCCAGGTTGGTGCCTTGCAAGGTAAATGCCCAATCTGCTGGACTATCACTCCAGCCCAACTATGTTTACCTCTAGAATACCACTGACCGGGAACTAGTGCAAACCTTCCTGATCCTTTCATTACTGTGTTCTCCATCTTGACCTTGAAGTTATCTGTCATGTATCGCACAATACTATAGGCCTGGAGGATAGTATTATCAATAAGACATGAATTTTGCCCTTAATGGCAAAATTAAGCAAATCCATGGAAGAAAAATACCAGGAACCCCAAAAGAGCACCCAACTTTTGGTTCATGCTCTCCTGTTAAATTTCTCTAAATGCTTCAGTATGGAAGGAAACTAGAGAAACATTTCAAATGTGTTCATTACCTTGTCATTATTGCTAAGGAACTTAAGCTTTCATACCTTCAAAGTCTGTCATAACTCTTGACTTTTCACCTCTAATTTTTTTCCAGGGACTTTTTACTGTTTTTGCAGATTTGGTAATATTTTGTTTGTAAGCAAAATGGCTTGTTCAGATGTCACTCACATTTCAATCTTTGCTCCACAGGAGTTTTTAAAATCCAACTGGAGTCTTTGATCTTACTACTTGACCATGAGTATTGCACCTTGAAAATTATAGTCGACCTTGAAATGCGTGTGCAAAATGAGTTCATATATCCATAGACATCCCATTATAGAAAGTCTCTGGGCAATAAGGAGGCTGCAGTCCCAGCAGTAGACCAACCCTCTGCCTTGCACATTTCCTCAAAACAGGAACTATTTTCTTTTAAACGTTGTTAATTGTCCCTTAGATATTTATTGATCACAGATTTTATGTTTGCCTTCCCAGTGATCTCATTCTTGTCTAGTAGTGCCACAATAAGTAGGAATAGGCACTAAAATGATGAAATTATTCAGCCCATAAGTATGTTTCTGAGCTACATACTTATTCTATTTTCCTGGTTCTATTTTCTCCCTGATTTTCATCTTGTCTAAAAGAAGTGCTCAGATTGGGTTGCTTATTTTTTTGAATTAACAACCAAAATGTTCCCTTCTTTTAGTTCAGCTAACCAAAGTGTTGATTATATTAAGATTGCTTAATGAGGTCAGCGTCTTCCTAAACAGGTTGTTGAAAGGATATCTTGCTAGTATCTGATAATCTCTGAACCTGGAGTTGTCCAAGAAAGTTGAGAATAATTCTAAAGCAGGTATTGGGAACAAAGCCAGATCTTGTCCTGTCATTAAATTTCCAAACTTGTCACCTTTTAAAATCCCTGCTATTTTTGCATTGGAATACCATATAATTTTTAAGGTTCTGTCTATCAGTTACAATTTACAAAGTGACATTGTGTTTCCTCATTTTTAATTGAACACACCCAGTTGATCAGAGCTTTTGAGCCCCATGAGAAAACTAATAGTACCTCAGTTAACCAAATCATTCCTAAAGACGTGGAAATGAAGACTTCAGGAGTGAGGAGAGTCTCATTAGGAGCCACTTTTCATATATCCTGAAAATAGTTTCTAGATCCACACGGCTACCTCCAGGGAGTCCTCGTCCTGAACCACTACATGAAATGTTCAGATTCACAATCTTGCAAAGCCTTTTCAAGTTGCTGATTTTGTCTGTTGCCTCACAAATGAAACGAGTCCATTTTCTTGGGCATTGAGGTGTTCCCTAGCCTGGCTTTTCTGCCTGGAAAATGCCGTTTTTGTAAAGAGCTGTCATGCTTCATGTCCTTGGGCTTATGATTTAGCTGTTCAGGGAAAGAGCAGGCTACTCCTGCCATCTCAGTGCTGCTGATATGTGTTTTTGTTTTATTAAATCTTTAAAATCGTGGGTTGGTTGTTTATGACCTCCATATATTCTTTTGTTCTTTTCCATGACTAGTTAGATCACTTTTTCTCCCTCCCTTCATAAAAATATTAGTACCATTCTAAAGAACATTGTGATCTCTGGAATGACTGCAGAGTACCATGAAAGAATGTGTTGAACTGTATGTGAAGCCTTCACTGACTGAAATCTGGGGAGGTTTAAGGCTTTTCAGACATGGTCTGGAGAAAGAATTACAGGTTCTCCTGCTTTTTTTTTTTTTTTTTTTTTTTTTTTTTTGCTTTTTGGGTCACACCTATCATTGCACAGGGGGTTTCTCTTGGCTCTGCACTCAGGAATCACCCCTGGCGGTGCTCAGGGGACTATATGGGATGCTGGGAATCGAACTTGGGTCGGCCATGTGCAAGGCAAATGCCCTACCTGCTGCGCTATTGCTCCAGCACCTCTCCTGCTCTTAGTGGACATTTATCAAAGATAACTTGAGCTTTCTATAAAAATGAAGATTCTAAGTGGCAGTATGTTCCAGTTGTACACAGTTGTTTATGACTGAAACTTATTTAAAAAATACACAGTTCAGTGGAAGCTAGTTGTCACCCTAGGATGATCTTCACATTGTGTGCATTTGAGACTGGGGCTTCCACTGCCTCTGCCACAGAGACACTGATTATACTGGAGTGCTCTCTGGGAGTGCTCAAAGGCAGCTCTTTTTCGGAGACACAGGAAAAAGAGTATCTACAGCAAGTCCTGAATTCAGGTAAATATCACAAGGCCTGGGGTTCCGAAGGTCTCATCATGCCCTGCACCGATGTCCCCTAGAACAAGTTCACTCACACATTTCCTTCCTATATCCTTGCATGGAAAGAGTGTAAAAGTCTGCGTGAATCTTGCATCCAACTTAGCTGTTCTCCTGATGTGAATCCCCAAATAACCCATTCCATGACATCCAATTGAACTTGTTCCTGTGTGTACAGTATCTCTCAGCCCATCCTGAACTGTTAGTTTTGGCAAGTACGCAGCAGCATATAATAAATCATGAAAGGAAAAAGCTTTTTGGCCTAACATGGTTCAGCCTGCTGTAATGTCAGAATACAGAAAGCAGTTCTGTTTTTAGACATCCTTTTACTAACCCAACATTCATAATTTATGATTTCACTGTAAAATTCCTGCAACACTACACCAAAAGTAGTGCTGCCCTGTAATTAAGTACTCTCAATAGGAAAAATGTGAAACTGATGTGCAAAACATCTCTGTGTGCACAGTGATTGATAGTGATTACATCTTTATGAACCCAGCCTAGAGGTCTCAACTTCCTGATGGGTGAAGTCGTCTATAGGGCTACTTCCTGAGTCTGCCTGGCGGGAATCAGTCACTGCTAGTCAAAGTGTAGATAATCTGTTGGCACAATTTAGAAATACTGAAGTGTTGGCCTGCATTAGTCCAGACTGTGCTGTAAGCCTACGTGACACTGTTCCTCATTTTCCTGATAAGAACCTACAAATTTTGTACTTTGTTCACACTTAGTGGAGCTGTAGCACAGAGTGTGAAGGATTGGGGAGAGAAGGTTCTCTTGGAGGGTTCCAGATGGTTTCGTGCAGTTTTTATTTTTGAGAGAGTTGAAATAATGGATGATGGAAGAAACTTGGGCCTTTTTGGTGCTTGAGCTGTTTCATTTTTCAAATTATTTTTCCAATATCTTTTCTTAATTTGAAAAGAGAGAAGTGTAACCTTACATCATACTTAGTTTTTAAAGGTGCTACACGTAGTACCTTGAAGTGTTAGGAGACTAAAGGTCCAAAGCTCATGCTTCTCAGCTCATGGTCATTGACCCAACTCTGGTTTTATCCTTAATCAACTAAAGAGGCGCATCAACCCAAGCAGAGCATGCCTTGCAGAAAGGTAATTAGCTGAGCAAGTGCATAGAAAACTTCAATTTCCTAAAGAGAAAGGACACTACTCCATCTTAGGTGGTATGCTTGTAATTAAATAAACTCAGCTGTAAGTTGTTTTCAGTCACAGCAAGAAAATAAAAAACTGCAATAATGCCATTGAATCATCTTAGTCATGCTTCAAGGATGGCCTTCTTCTGGAATTGGTATTGATACTATTTGCATGAGTTACTTTCTCCTGTTTCTGCAGATTCGGGCCAGGCTTAGTCATCTACTGGTATGGATTCATCCAGGAGCTGGACTGTAACCGGGAGAGGGGCATCCTGCTCAAAGCTGGTTTCCCCATGGACATTGTCACGTTATGCCACAGCACAGCTTGACCCCGATGCTCCTGGAAGAGAAGCCCGGAGGAAAAGGTGAATCCGGAAGCAATTTTACTTTCCTGCAGTGTAAACTCCTGGCAGCATCTGCCCTGAACTTCAGCTGAACCCTTGCTGCCCGCAGTCCCACTGCTGCCTCTTTAGACAAACATATCAAGAGTTTCTGTTTTCCTTCATCCCGTGCTGATGTGAGCAGCTAAGGACGACAGACACAACCCACTCATTATCAGCATTTCTGTCTCTCTGTCAAACAGTTAGTTTATAGATAGTCATAATCTTTCTTCCTTCCGGAAGGTTTCTCCTTGTAGACTGAACAAAAGAAAAAATGTGGAGGCTGAAAGGTGTGATTTTTCAATTCTCCTCCCAGTTACCAAATCACCCTCTAATTTTTTTTTTTTCTAAGCCACCTTTCAATCTTGGTCCCTCCCCCTTTCTCTTCATGTACAGATACCCAGTGTTATGTTACGGGCTGGCCTGGAATAATCTAGCCAACTCCTAGAAAATCTCAAGCCACGAAGCCTGCGTTGGAACTTTCACTCTTACCTGCAGGGCTCCAGCAGACATTGGGCGTAGCCTGGGACTGTGTGCCCGTGTTGTCCAATCTTTATGGTTTCCTGACTTCAATGGAAGTGAGCCAAGCTGAAAAAATACACTTGATGAGAATTTCCTCTTTTTATATAGTACTTATTTGAACACTAAACATTTTTTATTTAACTCATTTAAGAGTATTAGTTACATTGTGTCTGGAAAGTACAATTCTTTGGATTGGGAGCTGAGGGAGACAACTGATGCTCGGTGCCAGCATTGACAAGAGTTTGTTTTTAATATGCCTAGTTGTCAGTATGTAGAGTAGTCAGCGGGTCATATTTTTATGAGTAAAAAATTTTAAAAGCACATTCTATATGCTGCTTTGTGCCTACAGTTCAAAACTATTTAATACTGGAATAACTTAGGCATTATCTGTGTTCAGCTTTGAATGATTAAGTATTATTCAAACCTAGAGTGGTTTTCAAGTTAGCAAAATAAAGATTTTGTGTTTGCTCCCTTTTCGTTTAGTAATTTTTTTATATTGCAAACTAAATTTTACTCAAAACATCAGTAAATCATTATAAAACCTTATCTTTGGGAAAATTAAAAATCGAGACCCAGAAATGCATTTAGTAAAATATTTGCCCCCATGTTGACAAACCATCGTAACTTTTATAGTATTGAGTCAGTACATTTGGACATAATAGTAAAAGTGTAACTACACAAATAATCTTAAATATTGTGCTTGCTTCAAGATGAATGTGATGCAAATATTCATACTTATGTTGTACAATATATTATAGAATATAATAAAAATATGTTTTTTAAATATAGTGCAAAAGGCTAATCTGTTATTTGTACTTGGTTCATTTGTTTATGAAATTGCAAAAAAAATGCCTACTCCTTTTTCATTTGAATGACACAAACATACCAGATCCAAATGAATGAACTTTAACTCTGTTGTGGGTTATCTTATACAAAAAAGCAAAAGATGAGATAAAATGGTGATTCTGTTGGTTTTTACAGGTACAGTGCCTTCTCTCTCTCTCTCTGTCTTTGTCTCTCTCTCTCTCTCTCACACACACACATACACACACACACATACACACCCACCCACACCCACACCCACACACACACACATACACATACACACACACATTTTTTGTTGCTTGGGGTTGTTTTTGTCATGACCCAGCTGTGTTCAGAGCATAGTTCTGGCACTCTTGGCAAGTTCAGGGGAGCAGATGAGATGCTGGAGATCGAACCCAGGTCGGCTGCATGCTAGGCAAGCACCTTACCCACTACACTACCTCTCCCACAACACACAGACATTTTAAGCAAGAGTCTTGTTAAAAAATGTTTTCATGCATTTTGAAACTGGCTTTTCTTCTTTAGGAATAAACCATATTTGTGGGTACAGATGTTGAAAATCCTGTTAAGCCCTTATCAAGGATCTGTTTGTTTTACACTAAATTTAGGATAATGGTATACAAATAATTTTTTTTAATTTTAAAAGAGATGTTTGCATTTCATATTTATTCTTCTACCTGGTGCCCTGGCATAATATATTACCAAAATGTGGTGGTCTTTGGCAAAATCACCTCTCTACTTTTTGAAGGTTTTAAAATGTGTCCTTTATAGATGAAGAAGGAGCTCTGATAGAGAAGGGATCACCAAGCAAGGGGTGCTAGATGGGCCCACTAGGGATGGGAGATACAGGCTGAAAATAGACTATGGACTGAACATGATACCTACTTAATACCTCTATAGCAAACCACAACACCTAGAGAGAGAGAGAGAGAGAGAGAGAGAGAGAGAGAGAGAGAGAGAGAGAGCGAGAGCGAGAGAGAGAGCAAAAGGGAATCCCCTGCCACAGAGGCAGAGTGGGGTGAAGGGGACAGGGTGGGGGTGGTGGGATGCAGGGACCATTGGAGGTTGAAAATGGGCACTGGTGGAGGGATGGGCACTTGAGCATTGTATGACTAAAACGTAAGCATGAAAACTTGTAAGTCTGTAACTTTATCTCACAGTGATTCACTAATAAAAAATTTTTAAATAAAAATAAAATGTGTCCTTTAAAGGTGGGAGAGAACTAGAAGTAGACTATACATACCCCCAAGAAGGTCACAGTTTATTCTACACTGAGCTTTAACCCACATAGGTGGGTGTGCATATTCTTTTTACCAATTTTCAAATGAGGGGGAGATAGTCGTGTCCACAAATTGCAAGGTAAAAGTCTTTTTTTGGTTGTTGTTTTTGGTGTTAGAAATTATTACCATTGTCGAGACTATACATTTATATGTGTTGCTCATTTTCTTGGGTTGGTTTGTTGGTTGGTTTTTGAGTTTAGACAATAGAAACAGCCATGGTATATAGACATTAGATGACAACCTTTTTTATGTTGTCATCGTTAGAACATTAACATTAAAGCCAGATCTAGTTTTATGGTGCATTCTGCAAACTGTGCTAATGAATTATGCCAAGCCAGAAAGCAGGAGTGCATACAAAACATAAACTAAATGATGTTCTCTCTGGCATATATAGCCTTGCCAAGCATCTGCTCTTGCAGTCAAATGGGAGATCCTATTTGAAGTGAAGGGATCCGCTCAGCTCTGATATTTAAGGTGGCTTACTTCTTTCCATCTCCATCTCTCTGCCTACCCCCCCAAAAAAAAAATAATAGGAAGTCTTTCTTCTTCATATGTCAGTTCTTCTAACCCTCCTAAAATCTCAAACAAATAAAAGGAAGGTTCAGAGATTCGAAAGAGAAAGGTAGGTCTCCAGGGGAAATAATTTTCTTTTTTATTTTTCTTTTGACCATAGATGTGTGAATTTGCTCGTTATCAGCAAGACTTGATTCCACTTTGGAAAAGGATAACTTGTTGGTCTTTCAGTCTGGGAGAGAGGGGAGCGCAAGCATTAATTCATTCAAGCTGCCAGGGAATTGCTTAGAGCTCTGGATGAGGTAATCTGCTAAATGGTCCCTGGTGAGCCATACTAATTAATGCACAGCACCCAAGTGGACAGTTAATTCAGTGCTTCTCACTGAGGAGCTACACCCATTGTTTCCTGTCCTCTCTGGAATCAGAATACCTGAGATATCTGCTCTTTCTGACTAGGTCCCTGCTACAGAGAAGGTGTTTCAACTGAAATAACCCCTTTCAAGTGCTGCTTCCAGAGCTTGAGAGGTAGTACAGGGGGTAAGGCACTTGCACACGGCTGACCTGGGTTTGACCCTCAGCACCTCATTTGGTTTCCTAAGCCCATCAGAAGTGAGCCTTGAGAATAGAGCCAGGAGTAAATCCTGAGCACTGCCAGGTGTAGTCCCCAAAACAAATATGCTTCTTCCTCTGGGCCTGGAGAAATTTCCTTGCACATGGGCCAACTGGGTTCAGTTGCTGGCACCTCATAGGGTTCTCTGAGCCCTGTGAGGAATAATCTTTGACTGCAGAGCAGGAAGGAGTAAGCCCTGAGCACAGCTAGGTATGGCCTAAAACCTCACAGAATACACACACACACACACACACACACACACACACAAAATCAAATACTACTCTCTCCCTGTGTCCCTCTCTCATCATCTTCCTCTTCCTCATCACTAGCCTTATCCAGTTACCTTCCTTCAATAGATATACACTATGTACCTTGTCAGGACTCCTGGGTTCTTTTTATCTCAAGCAAATAATCCCAGAAGCAAAGTCGACCCCCCTCCTCCCATGTAACTACTGAACCATATATTTTTAGGGGAAAGCACACCTAAATGCTTTCCAGGTACCAGCTTATTCACCTGTGTATGTGGCACCTGAGGATCTTAGACCTTTTAACTAAGCTATTGAAATATCACAGGGTCAATCTGGTATGAGGTTTATGCCATTAGTAAATGTTTTGGTAAAAGTAGTTAAAGAATCAAGTGGTTCTGCACTCACCCTGAGTGGTGGTGTTCTGTGCTACTAGGTGAAGGGCCAGGAAGGAGCTCAAAAGGCTGAGTGCTCCCTTTGCACACTGAAGCACTTGATTTGATCCATGAACAAGTGTGGTCCAAAAATGAAAAACAATGACAACAACTAAAGTTATAAAATGTTTCATTTAGTTAGAGAATCATTCCTAGTATATTCATCTTGGAGCAGCTTCTTTTTCCTTACTATCTAATGGGAGCAAGTTGCCTCAAAGTATAATTATTTGTGGACAAGAATAGATGGGGAACATCTCCTAATTGGGCTAAGGACTAAAGGCAAATTTTCAATGTCACCATTTATAGAAAAGCACCTCTCTGAGCCTGACTATAAAGTCAGTCTTATTTTATGAGAAGGGTTGCATGCGACAAAGTTTGGATCTTCTAGTTGTGTTACCCAAAACTAACTTCCCTGTATACAGTAAACATGGTGCATTAGTCAGAGCATGCCTGGATTCCAAAGATTAAATAAGGAAGGTGGAATTATGAATTAAATAATAACCAGAACAGCCTGGGTTCCCTTGTGTTTTTCACTTTCCTGCTATTGTTTTGAATATGCTGGTGAGACAAAGGGCTGCTTAGGTCAAGCACTATAAATTACAGTTTTCCTACAATAGTGATCCACTAAAATGATTTCAAAGCTGGATCAAAGTACTTCCAAAAAAACTTTTTAAATTTTCCACACTACAGGGGAAGGGGAAATGCTCATTTGATGCCTGTGTTTCAGTCGGTATAGCAAAGTTCGATCTTGGCATCATACCCACTCTATATAAATAAATCCAACCTGTTCTTACTGCTGTTTTGTGTATTTAGTAAAAAGGATTTAAGTTTTCATCTGACTAAACTGGAACCACTAAACATTTGGAGCTACTTGTAAGGAAAAGATAGATCTAAAATAAGCATAATTTGACAACTTTTGTGATATTCAAAGTATTTGTTAAGACTGTCTAATTCCCTGAGCTTAGAATAAAGTGGAGATTGATGGATTTGTTTGACATTTTAATAATATTGTGCCAATAGCTCTATTTAGTTTTATATCCTTTTTTTCCTCTTCAGTTGAATTTATCTGGCTATGATGGTGGGAAACATCTCAGAGCAAAGCTAAGCAAATTCTAGACCCCACTTTTGTTAAGGTACTAGTAGAGGGATTCTCCCAGAGTGTCAGGCTTAGCTAAAAATCCATAGCTCTGTGTCAAGGTAATTTTTCACTTTTTAAAAGGAAAGCCATTTTGAAATGTTGACATGAAATATAACCAAGTCAATTAAGTAATAACAATTGAAGTTCAGGGTTTAATTAAGGGCTGAACATGAGGCTCATGACCATTAACCTAAAGCACTCATGAATTCCCCTAGAAACTAACTTACTTAAAGATATTTCTAGAATAACTAGCACTTTTGTCTTTAAAAATTGTCTTTGTCTGTCCTTACACTTGACACAGATACTTTCAGAAATAACAATTTACTGCCTCTATAGTAGATTCTTTTATATATGTATATTTTGGTGAAGTTTGGATCACACCTAGTGATGCTCAAGGCTTACCCCTTCACTCAGGGATTACTTCCGGTAGTACTCAGGGACCATTTGCAAAACTGGGGACTGAACCCAGGTTGGCCACATGCAGGGCAAACACACTACCCACTGCACTCTCTCTGGCCCCAAAATTCTGTATTTTTAAATTTTAATTGAAATTTCTTCCGTTCATCAAATTAAAATTTAGATAATCAAAGCAATCCTTTGGGCAACCACAGTTTTATAATAGATTGAGAAATATAAGTATCTGCTATTTGATTTGCCACATTGATATCAACTATTGCCTTCTTTCATAGTTGTTTAGTGTCACAATATCCAACTAGATTTTAAAAGCCACACAGATTAGAAAGTATATTTATCTTGTTCACTGATTTATACCTCTACATTTAACAGGGTACCACAGAATAGGTGTTCCCAATACCTAAAAGGAGGAAAAGGGAGAGAAGGGTGTTAGCGAAAGTTGATTGACATAGACAGAATGGCGAGGAATGAGGGAGGGAAGCTGGGGAATTGGTGGTGGGAAATGTACACTGGGCAAGGGATGGTGTTGGAACATTGACTGAAACCCAATAATGAACAACTTTGTAACTCTGTATCTCACAATGATTCAATAATTGAAAAAAACAAAAAAGAACAGGTGATCAGTAAATGTTGAGTGAACTGAGTGACTGTTAGATTTATATTAAATGTTATTTGCATTAAGAAAATATGACCTTTGGTCTATAATTTTCTTTTACTTAAAATTTGCTAGAATCATAACAGTAACACGTGATGCTATTAAAGAATTAATTACTTTTAAAAACCTCAGCATCTGAAATGAGCAGATTCCCAAATACCCTCTTTGAAGGGTACATACTTAGTTTTAAGAGATATACACGTATTTGCATTTTAAGTTAGTACACATTTTATCCATTATATTGCTAAAGAACATTTAAAACCTTATCTTTAAGCTGGAGCCGTAGAACAGTGGGTAGGGCACTTTGCATGCAGTTGACTTGGTTCGATCCCCAGCATCCCATATGGTTCCCCAAGCATCTCCAGGAGTAATTCCTGGGTTAAACGCCAGGGGTAACTGCTGAGCATCACTGGGTGTGGCCCAAAAAGAATTTAAAAAAACCATAAAGTAAAAACCTTATATTTGCTTCTCTTTTGTTTAAAAAAATGAAAGAAAAGCTTAAGGCTCACTATTTTTGCGTTTTTAATTTCAGAAAGTTTCCCCTAAAACCAAGTCAGGCAGAGATTGCTGTAAATGTCAAGCCCAGTTAAATTAAACATGTTTCCACATAATTTTCAGTGGATTATTTAGTGGTGTTATTAGACTGACTTCAGAATGGTACTTTTCATTTTGTACTGCTGGGTTTGTGGCAAAGTGTTCCCCAGCCACAGAAGTAGCTGGCTGGCTCACGCCAGGAGTATAACCAACTCTGAGCATATGCCAGTAGAATCTAGCTTTGGAGTGATATTGTCCACAATTCACTCAGCAGATATTTCTCAATTAGTCACTAATTCAGTATATATTGTTATTTGAAATCCAAAGGCATTTGACATATTTTCTCCTATTTTGGAAACATAACATGAAAGGAACTAGAAATCCCTCATTTCTTTCTTGCCAGTTTCCTAGGATTGATTTTGTTGTTGGGGTCATTTGGTACATTATTCTTCTATCCCTACCTCCCCCACCAATTATCTAAAGAGAATGGAAACCCAGAACAGAGACCAGATCCTCTTTGATTCCGTAGGACAGATTTCTGTCATATGATTCTCTTCTAACATTTAGGCTATTCATCACACACACACACACACACACACACACACACACACACACACAGAGAGAGAGAGAGAGAGAGAGAGAGAGAGAGAGAGAGTCCTTAAACCATATTTAGAGGTGTTTGAAGTACTGTGGAAAATTCAAATAAGAGTAATGTAAGATCTTTCGTTGGGAGGGGTGGGAGGGGGAGGGGTGGGGGTAGATTATATATCCAAATGAAAAGAAACGATTTAAAATTTCCTAGCGATAGTACAGTTGGGTAGGGCAATTTCCTTGCACACAACTGACCTGGGTTCAATCCCTGAAACAACATGTGATCCCCTGAGCCCACCAGGAATAAATCCTGAGCACCAGTGGGTATAACCCCAAAACCAAAAACCAAACAAACTAAAACTTTCTGAAAAGAAGGATATACAAGACACTAGGAGAATTGTATAAGAAAAAACCTCCAACCTCATCAAAAAATGGGAAGAAGAAATGAACAGAAGTTTCCTCAAACAAGAAATACAGAGGGCTGGAGTGATAGCACAGAGGGTAGGACCTTTGCCTTGCAAGCGACTAACCCGGGTTCGATTCCCAGCATCCCATATGGTCCCCTAAGCACCGCCAGGGGTAATTCCTGAGTGCAGACCCAGGAGTGACCCCTGTGCTTCATCAGGTGTGACCCAAAAGGCAAAAAGAAAAAAATGGCCAAAAGGCACATGAAAAAATGCTCTACATCGCTAGTCATCAGGGAGATGCAAATCAAAACAATAATGAGATATCATCTCACACCACAGAGACTGGCACACATTTAAAGAACAAAAGCAACCAGTGCTGGCGTGTATGTGAGGAAAAAGAAACGCTCTTTTACTATTGGTGGGAATGCCAATTGGTCCAGCCTTTCTGGAAAACAATATGGACAGTCCTTCAAAAACTAGAAATTGAGCTTCCATATGACCCCACAATAGCACTTCTGGGAATATATTCCGAGGATGCAAAAAAGCACAGTAGAAATGACATCTGAACCTATATATTTATTGCAGCACTGTTCACAATAGCTAAAATCTGGAAACAACCCAAGCGCCCTAGAACAGAAACTTTGGCACATTACACAATGGAATACTATGCAGCTGTTAAGAGAGATGAAGTTATGAAATTTGCTTATAAATGGATAGACATGGATCATGTCTAAGTGAAATGCTACGTGAAATGAGTCAGAAAGAAAGGGACAGACATGGAAGGACTGCACTCATTTGTGGAGTATAGAAGAACATAGCATGAGGCTGACACCCAAGAACAGTAGATACAAGGGCCAGGAGGATTGCCCCATAGCTGGAAGACTGCTTCATGAGCGAAGGAGAAAAGGCAGATGGAATAGAGAAGGGATCACTAAGAAAATGATGGCTGGAGGAATTAGTCGGGATGGGAGATGCATGCCAAAAGCAGATAATGGTCCAAACATGATGACTTCTCAGTGTCTGTGTTGCAAGCCATAATGCCCAAAAGTAGAGAGAGAGTATGTGGAATATTGTCTGCCATGGAGGTAGGGGAAGGGTGGGAAAGGGGAGGTAAAGCAGGGATATTGGTGGTGGGGAATGTGCACTGGTGGTGGGATGGGTGTTTGATCATTGTGTGATTGTAACCCAAACATGAAAGCTTGTAACTATCTCATGTGATTCAATAAGATTTAAAAAAATGAAAAGATGAAAGCGGGGCTGGAGCAATAGCACAGCAGGTAGGGCATTTGCCTTGTATGCAGCCGACCCAAGTTCAATTCCCAGCAGCCCATATGGTTCCCCTGAGCACCACCAGGGGTAATTCCTGAGTTCATGAGCTAGGAGTAATCCCTGAACAACGCTGGGTGTGACCCAAAAAGCAAAATAAAATAAAACTCTTTAAACAAACAAAAAAAGATGATTAGAGCATTATAAGGAGAGAAGACCCTGCAGCTCTTAATAAGATCATTTTTATTCTGGACTATATGTTTTGTCCATATAGTCTGGAAAACTATAGTTTTCCATTTGCTTATGTTGACTACATTCACTGCTATTGAGAAGCATTATAAAGCTAAGCTCAGCTCAGCAGGAAATAGGTCAATATGTGTGCTAATCTTTGGAGTAGATAGTGATCACATAGATAACACATATTTTCAACGAGTACTCTAGGCCATTTGTGTTTAATGCAAATATAAAATATGAAACTTATTCATAAGCCTGAGAAGTGTGAAGCAAGCTATCACTTTTTCCATTGGTCCTTAACATCAAAGTATCTGTCCATGGTCTTTTCATTAATTTATAAGCTTAATATGGCAAAAGGAATATTATTTTTTTTAAAAAAAAGCACTAGAAGACACAAATACTATTGCTCTCAGTAAAGTAAATGGGAGGGCTTCACAAACTCCACATGGCACATTCATATGCCAAAACCAGTAACAGTGATGGGTCTCATTCCCCTGACCCTGAAAGAGCCTCCAAAACTGCACCGTTGGGAAGGACGAGTAGAGAGGCTGCTAAAATCTCAGGGCTAGGATGAATGGAGACGTAACTGAGACCAGTCAAGAAATGATGATGATGATTGGGGCTGGAGAGATAGCACAGCGGGTATGGCGTTTGCCTTGCACGCGGCTGACCCGGGTTCAAATCCCAGCATCCCATATGGTCCCCTGAGCACAGCCAGGGGTAATTCCTGAGTGCAGAGCCAGGAGTAACCCCTGTGCATCTCCAGGTGTGACCCAAAAAGCAAAAAAAAAAAAAAATGATGATGATGATGATGATGATGATGAAAGTAAATGTCTACAAATTATGTTTTTGATGGAGAAAGATAAATTTTTTTATATGTGTCTACAGAAGGATTTTGAGGTCCTTTTTTTTTTTTTTTGCTTTGTTTGGTCAGCAGCAGGTATGTTACTTGTGTGATCAAAGCTCATTTAAACTATGTCCCCAGCCCCAGGATCTTGAAATTTGAGGACTGCCTTCTATTTAATGTTGTTACACACTCTTGAGTCTGGGGGGGATGTTTTGTTCACAGTAAAATCATGGTAAGACTTCAAGATCAGCTGCGGACAAATTTTTATCATGGTCTCTATGTCAGCTGGCTGTTTTGTACTTAGCACTGCCCATTTTTACAAGATGGTCATTGCATATCTGTTTCCAAAAATGAAGGAGGGTTCCATGAAATTTTTGTTAATAAATTTACCTTCAAGCTATAAATAATTTCCCTAAAGCCTATTCATCATATCAGTTCATTAATTCTGGCAGCTGATATAATGACAATCATTGCGTATGAAAATTAGTCACTAAAAATCTTTTTTAAAAAGTACATTTCTTTCTCATTTAAATAAATGGATCCATATTGATTTTCCAAGTGACAAGTTCTAAAACATTTCAAAGTAATAAATGAAAGATAGCAACCCAGCCTAACAGAGGAGAATAGAGAAGCAGTACAATGAAAAAAAGTTAGCACAGAGGCCTGGAGTGCATTGCATGTAAATGTAAAGCTCAGTCTATCAGTGAATTATTTTCATCTTATTCACTTCTCCACTATCCTTGAAAGTGTGTCCCAATGACAGAGGGGTTAAAAACAACAGCATGGGGGCGTGGAATGAGCAAAGAAACTTATGTGAGAATTGAATTGCATTTTCAGTTGGTTCTTCAACAGTTCCCAGAGAGAGGTGTGTGAAAAAGTGAAATTGAACCATTAGCAAAGATGTGACGAGTTTGACTCATAGAGCCAGAAATTTAAAGAATTGTAAGGGACCAGAGGTGTTTCTGTGCAGATGGAAAAAGAAAAAAATTTGGAGAGGTCTTAGCGACTCCTCCAAAGTCACATACCTCACTGATTAAAGGCAGGACCGGAATGTGTTCCTCTTAATCTCCTGTCCCCATTCTTTCCACCTGGGGGTTAATGAAGTCTGGAAGAAGTTTCCAATGCTATACTCATGGTTGAACTGGAGCGGTAGCACAGCGAGTAGGGTGTTTGCCTTGCAAGCGGCCGACCTAGGTTCGATTCCTTCGTCCCTCTTGGAGACCCTGGCAAGCTACCGAGAGTATCCCGCCCACACAGCAGAGCCTGACAAGCTACCTGTGGCGTATTCAATATGCAAAAACAGTAGCAACAAGTCTGACAATAGAGACGTTACTGGTGCCTGCTCGAGCAAATCTATGAACAATGGGACGACAGTGCTACAGTGCTATACTCATTGTTACTGTTTACAAGGTACAAGGTCATGTTGTATTACTAATGAACATTCTGAATCTTATATTTTTGTCTTGCCACTTGGCCCTAATGTCTATCGTAGAAATTAGTTGTTGTTTGGGAGAAAAAGATTCCCTTTTTATATGCATGTTACCTAAAATTCTTATCATTTGATGAACTTCCAGTATACTGCCATTAAGCCTACAGATGTGCCACTGAAAGTGAATTTGGAAATATTTTTAAGACATGTCCCCACCTGATCAAGTTTTCACATTCATTGACTTTTCCTTCCATTAAGGGGGGGGGGGGGGAAGTGCACAGGTGCTATGTCCCACATCTTCTCTTCTTGTAAGAATAATACTTGTGAGAATAATGATTCATGAAATTCATTAATGATTATCAAAACCAATTCACATTGCAGGAATCTGGTGCAAAAGAACCTTTATACATTGTTGGATGGGAAAGTATTCTTGTTCAACCTCTATGGAAATATTGCCTCACCAGGAATTTTTGCTGGCTCAAGTGTGAATCTAGATTGAGTGTGGAGAGATACTGGCACTGGTGCAGGGTGTTTAACAACAAGGTATTCCTGAAGCATAATAATAATCAAGGACTGGAGCAATAGCACAGTGGGTAGGGCTTTTGCCTTGCACACAGTCGATCTGGGTTCGATTCCTCTGTCCTTCTCGGAGAGCCCGGCAAGCTACTGAGAGTATCTCGCCCGCTCAGCACAGCCTGGCAAGCTACCCTTGGCATATTGATATGCCGAAAACAATAACAAGTCTCACAATGGAGACGTTACTGGTGCCCACTCGAGCAAATTGATGAGCAATGGAATGACAGTGATACAGTGATTATAAATCAAAGTGCCTAAATAAATAAAAATAAATTTTAAGTGATTGGCATAGAATATTCTAAACTAGAAGTCAATAGCACCTGGCAACTTACATAGCTTGAACCACATCTGGAATTGTCTGTTCCCCTCTCAGATAACTGCACTCTGTTGTCAGAAGCACAAAAGCTTTTGTTTGTTTATTTATAAAATTGAAATGATATCCATTTCACAGGACAATGATGAGAATTAAACAAGATTGATGCTTCTACTAGCATAAACCCTAGTCTGAAGGAAACTGGTATGTATTATAGTTATATCATACATTTTCTGATTAAATATATAGTTGCTAGGCCAGAACAATAGTACAGTGAGTAAGGCCCCTGCTTTGCATGTGGCTGACCCAGGTTTGATCCCCGCATCTCATATGGTCCCCTAAGCATATGACTTCTGAATGTAGAACTAGGAGTAACCCCTGAGCATTGCCAGGTGTGACCCAAAATCATGGATAGATGATGGATAGGTAAGTAGATCTGCTACCATAGAAGGGTCCATTATATATAATATACACCATTTAAAATGTTTAATTTTGATGTTAATGCAGAAATAGCTGCAAGGCAAATAGCATGCCTTATTATGGCTTTCAAAAATCTCATTTACAAAAGCCATTTTTCCCAGTTAGAAATGGGTAAGATAAGGTCTTCCCTTGAGAGTGGGCATATACCTCATTGATTGTTTCAGAAGATGGATGTCTAGTATAACGTCCCCCTATTTTTTTTTTGTTCAAAACAGTAATCAAATGAATTTTTAGTCTTTTTACTATGAATATGCATTGATATTAAACATCAGTAATAAAATATCTCTATGAGGCATAATACGTTGTTTGTTCAATTTATAAATAATTGCTCTGGTTATTGCTAGGTTTTAATGATTTGTCTAATTTTTTTTTCATTTTTATTTTTTTATTATTTTTTTAAATTTTATTTTATTGAACCATGTGGAAAATTACAATGCTTTCAGGCTTAAGTCTTAGTCATGCAATGCTGAAACAACCATCCCTTCACCAGTGCCCATATCCCACCACCGAAGCCAAAAAAAAAAAAAACAGTACACCTCCCATCCCGCCCACCCCCGCACCCCCCCGCCTTGTAACTGATAAATTTCACTTTACTTTCTATTTACTTTGGTTACATTCAATATTTCAACACAAACCTCACCATTATTATTAGGAGCACCCCACTAGAGTCAGACCTGTTGTGAAGAGAAATGAGGTTTTGTATTTCTGTACTTTAACAACTAAGTCCAGGGAGATTTCTTCCGGATATTCGATCATTGCAAGCTTGTAAACCCCATCTGTGGTTGTCATAATATGGCGGTCCCCATGCCCTTCATCCCCGGGAAGGGCAGGCGAGAGAGAGAAATACCTTTCCCCTCCCCCCCATTGAGGGGCTGGAGCAATAGTACAGTGGGTAGGGCATTCGCCTGGCACATGGCGGACCCAGGTTCAATTCCCAGCATCCCATATGTTTCCCTGAGCACCACCAGGAGTAATTCCTGAGTGCAGAGCAAGGAGTAACCCCTGAGCATCACCGGGTGTGACCCAAAAAGCAAAGAACAAAAAAAAAAAGAAAAAATATTATTTGAATTTCATCTATTGAAAAAAGAAAAAATGAAAGAGAGAAGCAGCTACCTGATCCTTGGAGTTTAACTCCAAGAGTTGGAACTGCTGTGTCTCTCCTTATAGACCACTGCGAGCAAGAAAGACTATTGGTACCATTAAAAATAAAAGGGGGAAGGAAGGGAGGGAGGAAAGGACAGAAGGAAGGAAAGAAGGAAGGAGGGGAGGGAGGAAAGGACAGAAGGAAGGAAGGAAGGAAGGAAGGAGGGGAGGGAGGAAAGGACAGAAGGAAGGAAGGAAGGAAGGAAGGAAGGAAGGAAGGAAGGAAGGAAGGAAGGAAGGAAGGAAGGAAGGAGGAAGGAAGGAAGGAAGGAAGGAAGGAAGGAAGGAAGGAAGGAAGGAAGGAAGGAAGGAAGGAAGGAAGGAGGGAGGGAGGGAGGGAGGGAGGGAGGGAGGGAGGGAGGGAGGGAGGGAGGGAGGGAGGGAGGAAGGAAGGAAGGAAGGAAGGAAGGAAGGAAGGAAGGAAGGAAGGAAGGAAGGAAGGAAGGAAGAGAAGGAGGGAGGGAGGAAGAGAGGGAGGGAGGAAAAAGGAGAGAAAGAGAAAAGGGGAATTTAGGAAATCATTTTTTCCACGGATCCTTACTCTGATTGGTGATGGTAACACTGAAGTAGCCTTTTAAAAGATGCAACTTTAGCCAGTACACCACCCTAAACATAAACCCACTAGATCACAGGCAATTTTAACAGCTGGACATACACTGATTCTCAAAATACCAGCCAATTTTCTTGGACGCTGGAGGCAGATGAGTTCTGCAGTGGAGAATTCTTGACCACAGAAGTCACTGTTGCTGCAATGCTGGGTGTGGCAAGATGCCACTTTCCACAGGGAGTTGCAGAGTATTTTGTAAATGATTCATTGAATTTTACTAATATGCTGCCCAGTGACAAAGGCTCTTACATAGGTATACAGAGAAGTTAGGTAATCAAGTTACATTTTATGTCAAAGTTGCTTTTTTTTTTTTTTTGGCTTTTGGGTCATACCTGGTGTTGCTCAGGGATTACTCTTGGTAATGTTCAGAGGACCACATGGGATGCTAAGGATTGAACCTGAGTCAGCCATGCGCTAAGCAAACGCCCTACCCATTAACTATAGCTCTGGCCCTGAAGTTGCTTCTTTAGATACAACAGTAAGAAAAAAAAAAACTTTGAAAAACTCTTATTCCAGACATAATGGTTTCTCTTTATAGTGTGTTGTTCTGAGAAATGTAAAAAGAATTATAAAAGCATGCAGATGTGTCTATCCAGCAATAAAAAACTTAACTGCATGATCAGTTGTCCACAAGGGCCTATGACGTGTCTTCCAAGAATGTCATTGCACAGAATATCTGGTTGTGTGTTTGAACACTCTTCATGTTCCTGGAGTGAGCAGATGCCATTGGGCTACACTACCACGTATCAGGGACAAATGGAGACATTAGTGGTGCCCACTTGAGCAACTCGATGAACAACAGGATGACAAGTGATACTAGTCATACAAGTGTTTGAACAGTGAAAGACAATGCTAACACAGTGGCATATTGACCTCTCTCCCAGTAATGCTCGCTCCAGTCTTCTAAGCTCAATTCTGAAGAGTGAAAATCCACATAGGAAGTGATCTGTTTTTGCGTGTATACTGAAGAGGATGATTCAAACCCCACAATCACCAAAAGTAAACAGGCAAAAAACCCTTAGGCAGATACACAATCATTTTGAGATAACCCTTCCCATCTTGCTCTCTACTTCTCACACTCTCACTTGCCCTGAATTGTTTTCAGCTGAAAATATCAGCCAAATTTCCTTCTTTATCTTTGACAGTACATCAAAAAGTTAAACAAGCACTGTGCCTCTGATCCTACATTAAATTGATATTATTCAAATGGGTGTGATTATTTACAAAAGGGGAGGGTCTTCTCAGGAAACTAGGTAGAATTTGTGCTGGATACCTGCTTCTAGGTTCATATCGTACTCTCATAGACTCTGGGTCATTAATTTAATTCATTTTCTTGTGCCCAATTGTCTCACTAGTAACAATGGTAATTTGTTCCACATGTATATGACTTTTAGTATTTAAAGCATTACTCTGTTGAGATGTGTTGGGTTTGGTCCACAACCAACTGTGCTCAAGGCTTACTCCTAGGGCCAGGCTAGGGGGGGGGGCGGGGGGGGGGCTATATGTAATGCCCGTCATCATATTGGCTGCATGTAAGACAAACACCTTCCCCCCCTGTACTAGCCCTTGGGCCCCTAATTAAAACATTTAATAAATACTTGCCAAGTACTTCTCACAGGACTTGACTCCTACTAAACTCTAGCTAAACAGTCGGTATCACTACCACTTCTTTTCCAGATGGAGTCATTGAGGTTTACAAAGGTTAAATGCCTTGGCTAGTCTTCCCAGAGAGTAATTATGGAAACTGTCTCAAATGCCTCTAATTTTAATATTGTTGTTATCAAAGTAGAGAGTGTGGGGGAAATTGACTGCCATAGAGGCAGGGGGAGGGTTGGGATTTTGGGAGGTTCTGGGGACATTGGTGGTGGAAGATGTGCACTGGTGGAGAGATGGATGTTCGATCATTGTATGACTGAAATTCAAACATGAAAGCTTTGTAACTATCTCACGGTGACTCAATAATATGAGCAATAGCACAGCAGTAGGGCGTTCACCTTAAACATGGCCGAACTGGGTTCGGTTCCTCCACCCCTCTCAGAGAGCCCGGCAAGCTACCAAGAGTATCTCTCCTGCATGGCAGAGCCTGGCAAGCTACTAGTGATGTATTCGATATGCCAAAAACAGTAACAACAAGTCTCACAATGGAGATGTTACTGGTGCCCACTCGAGCAAATCAATGAGCAATGGGATGACAGTGACAGTGACAGATATTATCATTAACATCTTTTTACCATTTTAGTAAGTGTGATCAGCATTACTGTACTCATCAATATTCAGGTCTCTTTAACCTATTGTATGAGCAGGAATCTACACTTTCAAGCCACTTCATCATAGACCATTCTAGGTTGCTAAGGCTGCTAAGGAAAAGTGAAAAAGTGAGGGAGTGGGCTGTGGCCGGGAGTCAGCGAAACATTGGCAGTGTTCTCTGTTCTCTCCTCCCCCGCCCAGACAGTTCCAGGGGACAGGTCTTCCTCTAGGGCACCAGGCGGCTCAGAGGTGAAGCTCACACCCATCCCCCAGCACCCAACAGGAACCCTTTTTCAAAACTTTCAGGTGCTTAACTCCTGAGATTTGGCCATTGGTCCCACAGCATCAGCCTCACCTCTCTCAACAGACTCAAGTTCCTAAATATCATATAACAAAATACAGACTGTTGACTCGGTGGTCTATTATATTAATATGATAACATCCCAGGGCCTCATTCGCAATCACTCATGGTAAATTTTGTCCGGTTCATTTGACATTATAATGTTGTTTTAATGAGCATTAAGAAATAGTTCATGAACATTGTTCTGGAGCTTAATTTTTTTTTATTACAAGTTGGAATGCTGAAAACCTAGAGGAAACAGATAAACAATCATGAATATTGGAACTAATATTACATCAGATGTTTGTAATTTAGAAAGACTTAGTGGGATTGCTGTTCGGGAGACCTTTAGAGTGTCAGAAAAAATTATTGAAAAATTAATCCTGGCTGCTTGGTTTTTTGATAGGTATCTTAGCTAACGCTGATTGTAAGCAATATTGAAGCACGAGTGAATATTATTTTTGTCTGTTTGTGTGTTTGTATTAATAAAGTAAGGTAGTTTTTTTTTTCTTTTTAGGTCACACCCGGCAATGCACAGGAGTTACTACTGGCTCTGCATTCAGGAATTACCCCTGGCAGTGCTCGGGGGACCATATGGAATGCTGGGAATCGAACTGGGGTCAGTCGCGTGCAAGGCAAACACCCTACCCGTTGTGCAAGGTAGTTTTTATTGAAACCACCTAAAAAGATGGGAAGGGAGAGAAAAAGAGGGTGTGTTCAAGAGGGAACACACAGACTTCTCCAGAGTGGAGAAAGCAAAAAGACAGAGGCAAGCAAGAAAGAAACATCCGAAGGAAAACACAGTCTTAAAGAGCAAGCCTAATTGTTTTTATTTTTCTAGATCTAGAGCATAAAAACCTGAAGGTTTGCAAAATAATAGAGGGTTAGGCACTTATTTGCATAGGAGAAATTTGGGTTCTATTCACTACTCCTAATGATTCTCCGAGGACTTCGAGAAGAAACCCCTGAGTAACACTAGGTGTGCCTCCTGCATGCGTGCGCACACACACACACACACACACACACACACGCACACACACACAAAACACAAGACATTTAGAAATGTGGAACTCTCTTGTCAGTACAGTGTATAGTTGTGGCTCAAATTTCACAGAACTGTGTGACAAAGGGGTGTACTGCAGAAACTAGACTTCAGGAAACCAATGTAACAGCTTTGAGATTATTTAATAGCTTTGAATGAATTTCTTTTCAAATATTGGTAATGTTCCGGCACTTATACAAACCTTTTTCATAATTCAATGTGTTATCTAGGTATAAGCTATACTAACTACATGAAATACAGAGTAGTTCCACAAATAACACCACTTTGTTCAGTGCTGTTTTGTTATAACATTGGTAAGATAAAGAAATAAACTCCCAAACACGGTGATTCTCTGTGTGGAGTTTTTGTGTTTTCCCCCAGTCTGCATGAGTTTTCTATGGGTACCCCAATTTCCTCGCACAGTCCAGAGCTGTGCACATATCAATGTCCTGCAAAGGATGCGTTTCAATGAGTCGGCAATGAGAGAGTGTTCTCTTGTACCCTGAGCTGCCAGGACAGGCACCATCCCTTTTGTTACCCCTGAACTAGAGAAATTGATAGAAAAGCTAATGAATGCAAATTATTGTTTACTATTAGAAGAATGGAGGGGATTAGAAGTCTGGCAATGCTTTGTGGCCAGAAATATACCAAAGGAATTTAGTGACTTCATAAAAATAAGCCTTTGGGGGGCCGGATCGATAGCACAGCGGGTAGGGTGTTTGCCTTGCACGCGGCCGGCCGGCCAACCTGGGTTCAATCCCCGGCATCCTATAGGATCCCCCAAGTACCGCCAGGAGTAATTCCTGAGTGCAAAGCCAGGAGTAACTCCTGAGCATCGCTGGGTGTGACGCAAAAAAAAAAAAAAAAAAAAAGCCTTTGGTTAAATTGAATTGGTTCCTATGTTATTTCAAGTCCAGATTCCAAGAACTTTCTGATATTCCAAGAACCTATGGAATATTGCTTTAAATGACTTAAAGTCAAAGTGTTCTAAGGATCAGAATTTACAAGAGTGAATCATATGCCAGCAAAAAGTAGATTTTGCATAATATGTTGAGCAAAATATTTATTCCACAAATACCCATTTGCTATATATGTATATGACCTATAAAATAGGCAGTTCACAAATTGTAAAGAACCCAGAGAGGGGATGGAGTGATAGCACAGTGGGTAGGGCATTTGCCTTGCACTCAGCTGACCTGGGTTTGATTCCCAGCATCCCATGTGGTCCTCTGAAAACCACGAGGAGCAATTCCTGAGTGCAGAACTAGGAGTAATTTAACCCCTGTGCATCACTGACCCAAAAACACAAAAATAAGACACAAAATAAGAACAAAAAAAAACCTAGAGAGTCATATTGGATCCCTAAATCCCAGAAATCTGTGTCACTTCAAAGTATGTTAAAAAATTTTTTTGATATTAAAAACTCCCACTTCTTTCTTAGGTTAATTTCAATTAATATTAAGCAAAAAAATATTATCTTTTTATTTCTTTTAGAACTTATGCAACATTAATATGTTGTAGTTTCCTTTGTTAGTACTTAACACCATTCACCATCACCAACATATTCACCATCTCCATGACCGTGTACTTCCTCAGAGGAACAGGACCCCTGAGAAATACACCAGAGCTACTTTTAGCCAGTCATGGTGCCCTCCTCCTCTTACCAATTACTAGTGGAAGCATGAGCATATGGTGTTATTTGACCAAAGAAAATTAAGAAGTCCACTAAAGAGACTCTGGAAAAGACCACCCTTATGGCAAAGAATCACAGAGAATTAAGAGTCTGTCCCCTTCTTGCTGTAGATGTGTCTGGAGGAGAATTCACGAACTGGGCTAGCCATCTGGAAACTAGTGGCAGAGCTAGATGACAAGCCAAAGTGCTTTGGAAAAGATTTTTTAAAAGCCCAACTCTATGTTATCACTGAACCCCTGCCTTCTCTTCAGTACTCCTCTTAGTTGAGATAATACATTCTTTATTCTTGCAGCCCATTGACTTATTGGGCTTTTATATTCTTCAGAGTCAAACATTTCATTCTAGTACATCTACTTAGAGCAAATACACTGTTTTCTATTGTGGAGGGAGGTGGAGCTAAGATCAAAGTCAAGGAAGCAGGACATCCTGCATTTATTTTTTACATCCTGACTGTATAGAATAATATTTATTTTAGTGATTAAAAATATGGATGAAATACTAATATTGATAGCAAAGGAATCTGGATCTGGGCCTATGGAAACTTTTGTTCACAGATTTTTCAATAAAACTAAAACTTAAAAAGATAAAATTTATCTGAAAAACAGTGGATAAATAAAATAAACTTTCACAAAGTTAACTTAGTTTGCATTGTAATATTTCTAGTGAGCAGCTTTTATAGTAAAATATCTTCATTTATACAGTCACTTCCAAGAATATGCCTGCAAAGCTAAGTTAGTACCTAGAATTGAGAAGCAGAAATTACTATGTATGTTCAATGGTCAAGAAAAGAAAACCCACCAGAAAAGTAAGGCACTTGCTAGATATTGCACAAAATTAGAAACAAAATCACTAACATACCTGGCCCCCAAACAGGGAAACTTTATATTTTTTTATTCTTCCTCCACTTGAAATGGGCAAGACTTTTGCACAAAGCTCATGGGAAATACAATTTTTCAGTTCGATGAAAGCTATTCAGACAATCTAGTCACAAAGCAATAATTTGAATACTATGAGGTGAAGAATCTAATTTTTCTCTCTTAATTTTAGTAAGAGCATAACTGGAAAATCAATTCATTTTGCAAGTGACTGATATTATCCCTAATGTCCTCAATACATTCACTCTCACTACACCTTAACATTTATAGTATGCTTATAGTACATTTCATTGAGGGCAAGATGCCCTTCATATTTCAATTTATTAAATAAAGCTAACTTATATATTAGAATAAGTGCATAAACTATGGTAAAATTATTACATGTAGTTCTTTCAGAAGGCTCTTAAATGTAAAACATTCTTATTCTAAAAGTCATTAGTTTTTCTGCATAAATTATAAAAATGGTAAATATGAGCTGCATATTATCCATCAGGAGTAGATCTTAATCATTGATGGATAGATAAAAACTTTATTATGGAGCTGGAGCTGTCATACAGAAGGAATGGCATTTGCCTTGCACACAGATAACCTAGGTTTGATCCCCAACATCCCATGTAGGCCCCCCCGCCCTGCCAGGAGTGATCCCTGAGCTCAGAGATAGGAGTAAGCCCTGAGAAATCAGCCAGGTTTTACCCCAAAACAAAAACAAAAACATAAATACTTTGTCTAATGTCACACTAGATCTCAAAACTCTTTTGATTAAAAGCAAAGGGATCAGAGAGATAGTATCAGGATTCAGTTGCTTGTCTTGCAAGAAGTCAACCCTAGTTCAATCCTGACATCTCATGGTCTCTCACACACTTCAGGAGTGGTCACTGAGCACAGAAGCAGAAGTAAGCCCTGAGCATCATCATAAATCTCTCCTTAACTCCTATAAAAAATAAGATAATAAGAGAAGCTATTATAGTCACCAGGAGGGCATGAAATTAAATCTATAATATTAATAAGGTCAGTCAACAAAGAACTATTAGATTGTACAGAAACTATGGGAGACTATCCCTGAAGTACAAGGAGAGACATGTGCCGTTCAACTGTCCCCCAAGGAAGTAATTGATAGAAAACTTATCAGTAACAGTGAGGAGAGCTTTGTTCTTCATGGTCTATGATGAAGTCAGTGAACTCAAGAAAGGGAGGCATTCATCCAAGAAAATACATAGGGAAAACACTTGGGAACCTCAATTTTTAGTCTTAAAAAAGAAAAACTTAATATTACTAATATATAATATATTTGCTACTTTTTCTAATATCATCCAATAGTTTCCTATATGTACAACTTGTAAACAAATATGCAGCTCCAAAGTGCACAGCATTTCCCCTGATGGCAGTATGTGATCAATAACAGCAAGGATCTGTAGGTGCCATCTCTGAGTGTCCACAGTCATTTAATACAAATTACACACTGATTTTGACATGCCTCTCCAAATACATTGATCTGTTATGTCTTAAGTACTTCCAAGGGGCTTACTCGCTTTTCAGATGTTTGGTCTCCGTCTGGCAGGAACATACTATTGTGTCCTAGGCACATAATCACAGAAAGCATTCAATCATTGAGGTAAGATGAGTATGACCTTATTGATCAGGAGTATGAGTAAAGACCTTTTGCAAATGTCTGGGTATTGCCTTTGGAAAATTATAAGGCTACATCACAGAAGGATAAGGTAAGAAGTCCAACCCAGTCTCGTCAATTGCTAAATTCACTGCTTTTCAATTCCTCACGTCACATGGGCATGAGTCTGCTCACCACTGGACAGGAAGATGGACAATAAGAGTCAATGTGTGGGACTGGAGTGATAGCACAGCAGGTGGGGTGTTTGCCTTGCACATGGCCAACCCAGGTTCAATTCCCAGTATCCCAAACGGTCCCCAGAGCACCATCAGGAGTAATTCTTCAGTGCAAAGCCAGGAGTAACTCTTGTGCATTGCCCGGTGTGACCCAAAAAGAAAAAAAAAAAGGGTTAGTGTGTGCCAGGTGTATGCACGAACACAGTGGCCCTGACCAATCCCTGTGGGGTGGCACCTTCTCAACACGCTCCAGTTCTGCGATGCCCTTCCTATCTCTTGTGGTTACAGCAAGTGATAAGGCCATCTCCATTGAACATGTACTACCTACAGCAAAAAGCAGCCATTCTTTGTAGATTTCCATTGACGGACATTGGTGCTGACTGTAGGTGCCACCTTCAATAATCTGGGGCTGGCAAAATGGCTCAATGCACTGATCACAGGATTGGCATGCCGGTTTGATCCCTGGCACCAGATGGTTGTTTCTATCCCCCACTCGAATTTCCTCCAGGAGTGACTCCTGAGCACTGATCTGAGAATAGCCCTAGAGCACCAGTGGGTTTAGCCCCAGAACCAAGCTTTTTTAATTTTAATTGAATCACCATGTGGAAAGTTACAAAGCTTTCAGGTTTAAGTCTCAGTTATACAATACTCGAACACCCATTCCTTAACCAGTGCACATATTCCACCACCAAGAATCACAGTATACCGCCCCCCTACCCCCCCCACCCCTCCAGCCCCCCACCACATGTTTCAGGCTACATGTGCCAAGTTTTTCATTATGTTGTTATGGGATTCCAGCGTGTCAGCCCAGGTCAGCCTGTCTCACTTAGTCAGTAGTGCCAACTTTGCCCTCACTAGCTATGGTGACATGAGGTAAGCCATAGCCCTTACTCTCCAATATATAGAATAATAACGAGAGTGACTGTTACCCTAAGAGTTACTATTATGTAGTGCCAGTGCCCACCCACCACCTGGCATATGCTGAGCTCAAAATTTTACTCTTTTATGCGTAATACTCACCACAGGTGGTTTTGTTTTGAAAGCGAGGGGTTAAGTCTGGCAAAGTTTCGGTGGGGTCACAGCAAGTCAGAAACAGAGCCTCATCCGGGCATACCAGGGAAGTGCTGCCCAGTGTGGCCTTCAGATTCCTCTGTAGGCTGGGAAACCCAGTTCCAGTGCAGTGTTGGTTTCCTGGGGTGGAAAGGAGAATCCAAGTCTCACAGGAGCCTTTCAGCAGCTATTTTCACAGCTTTAAAACTTTCGTCATGTGACTGGTTAAAGAAACTCTGGTACATATACATAATGAAATACTGCGCAGCTGTTAGAAAAGATGAAGTCATGAAATTTGCATATAAGTGGACCGACATGGAGAGTATCATGCTAAGTGAAATGAGTCAGAAAGAGAGGGACAGAGAGAAGGACTGCACTCATTTGTGGAATATTAAGTAACAGAATGGAAGACTAACATCCAAGGATAGTAGAGATAAGGACCAGGAAGATTGCCCCATGCTTGGAAGCCAGCTTCACATGCTGGGAGAAAGGCAGCTCAGATAGAGAAGGGAACACCAAGTAAAGGATGCTTGGAAAACTCACCCAGGATGGGAGATGCATGCTGAAAGTAGACTATAGACCGAACATGATGGCCACTTAGTACCTGTATTGCAAACCATAACACCCTAAAGTAGAGAGAAAAAGGGAATGTACCTGCCACAGAGGTGGGGGAGGGAGGGATGAGGGTGGGTGGGAGTGATACTCGAAACATTAGTGGTGGAGAATGGGCACTGGTGGAGGGATGGCTACTCAATCATTGTATGACTGAAACGTAATCACAAAACTTTATAAGTCTGTAACTGTACCTCATGGTGATTCATCAAAAAATAGTTTATTTTTTATTTTTTGCTTTTTGGATCACACCCAGCGATGCACAGGGCTTACTCCTGGCTCTACACTCAGGAATTTCCCCTGGCGGTGCTCAGGGGACCATATGGGATGCTGGGAATTGAACCTGGGTCGCCTGTGCGGAACGCAAATGCCCTACCCTACGCTGTGCTATTGCTCCAGCCCCCCCCCAATAAAATTTTTTTAAAAAATAAAAAAAAACCTTTCATCATAGGGCCAGAGAGATAAGACCCTGGGTTCAGCACTTGCCTTTCACACAGCCAACCAGAATTTGATCCATGGCACCACATATGATCTCCCAAGCATTGCCAGGAGTAATCCCTGAGTGTAGGAATAAATGCTGAAAAAAACCAGTTATAGCCCTAAGACCCAAAAACAACAGCAAAGCTCCATCACGTTTCTGAAGCACCCTTCCACACTGACAGGCAGCAAGCAGGCAAGCAAAGGGTCTCCATCCACATAGTATTTGGGGCCTTTTCTGCTCACCTCTTTTCTCAGGCACCCCTCTCCTGATTCTAAGGAGATGCTTGTCTGAGTACATGGAAATGTCTTTGTTGGGGAACAAGGTGGAAGGCAGCAGGGAGCCAGGTCATGAACCAGGCAGAAGGCATTCATTTGCTTGGCTTTGTTATAAACTTCAAGACCCAAGGACTCATAAGTAGGAGCAGATAACAGAGCTTGTCAGAGCCTGAGGTAGGAAGAAGGATTGGAGCAGCAGGACAGGCAGGGAGCCCGCTCTCTTATCCTTCAGTCTGCTGGAGTTTAAACACCATCCCAAACAGAGGGTGGCCATCTCCCTCTGTTTCCACTGCAGGTCAGTACTTGCTATTAGGCAAGAAGTTACTATGAAGACTGAGACTCAGTCAGTCAAGAACCACCTCACCCTGTGCAACATGTTGGGGCCGTGTCTTCTAAGGGCATGATTTCTTCCAACACCTGAAACAGTTTCCATGTGAACATACAACCCACTAGTCCTGGATTCCTTCCTGAGCAAGAACTCCTCAGGTCTCAGACGCTAGAAAAGGTACTTCAGAAGCTCCAACACTCATGTACTACATGTGGACAAATACACCCATGTCTAAGCTGGAGAGACTCAGTGAGAAAATCCTTGAGGTGTAACGAGACACAGGTTATCTAGCAAAGGGTGGACTTTTGGTCAAAGGCACAGTGGTAGCTGCACTCATGCAACTGTGTGGCCTCTTTAAACACATTGAAGAAACCAATGGCTGTGAACTCAAATGAATGTCATATTACTCTCAACATATTTACATGAGGCCCTCTTCACTTGACCTCTTTGCCACTGGAAACAGGCCTCCCTGCTCCCTGAATTCCTTAAAAGGGAGGACTAGGGATGACTTGGGGAAGTCATGGCTAAACAAGACATGGCTAATCACACAGGAAAAACAGGGGGAGGAGCATAAGATAAATAAGTCAACCAATAAAGGAGCACACCAACTTTCAATATGGCAAAGACTGTGCCAAAAATGGAATATGAAAATGTGACAGCATGGTGACGGGGGCATTAGTGCAAGAAATCTGATTGTCAGAAATCTTACTTCAAAAAACCCTGAGAAGAATTTACTTTATAAAGTTGACTTTGTCATTGTATTTGGCCCAAGAGTGTATGATATTATATTATATTATGCCATTACATATAATCTACCACTATTTTATGTAATTATATATTGTGTTCTAAAAGTAGAATAATGTTGAATATAAAATAATTTCTCTTTGTGGGCAAGAGAAAGTTGATACTCAGAGTATATTAAGTTTTTATGAAGCCTGAAGAATTCTCCAACCTCCCCTGTGGTGAGTGGTTGTGTGTAAATTCTTATAATCTTTGATGTTTCTGCCTCTTGCTCTGTAATTATCAATAGAGCCTTATAATAATAACTAACTTTTATTATGTAGATGTTAGCTTTCCAACTCGTATGGATCATACCTGAGGTAGATAACATAAAATCATCACCTAGTAAAATTACTACAATGCCCTTTACAGAAAAAACAATAAAATGTTTCAATTAATAAACTAATACCTTAAGAAGACTAGTAAGATCCTTATCTATAAGGAGAGGAGCTCCTTTTTCTGAGGAAAACAGCACAATAAAACTGTGATACAGACTCTAAGTTGCAATTATTGACCTTTTTTCTGGTACAGCATTCTATATTTTTGCCTAAATTGTCTCAAAAAAAGCAAACAGTCTAAATTATTCAAATGAAGTGGCAAATTCAAAAGGTCAATGTACTTCTTCACTGTGAACTAAATATGTCTGGCACAATAGGGGCTTGAAAGGTTACTCATTAGCAAAGATTTGACTTAGTTTTTAAAAAGTAGCTTTTTTCTGAAAAGTGATTTTCAGAAAGTGTGGCCAACACAGTCTCTATGGATCAGTGCACTCAGTTACTTCATGTCAAGTTCAAAGCAGTTTAGCAGTACTCATCCTTCACACTCATTCACTCAACAAACATTCACCATGGGCCAGATGCACGTCAAAAAGTCTTGCCCTCAATTCTTAAGTAATTCATGGTTATGTTCAAAGTCTATTCCCCTGTATTCACTAATAAGAGGTACAGAGTAGAGATATGTTCTGGTTCTTAGTGCCTCGAGGGAGCAGTCAAAGCAAAAACAAGCTTTCCTCCAAAGCAGACGTCATTAAATTGTGACCTGCTCTATA
This sequence comes from Sorex araneus, assembly GCF_027595985.1. Taxonomy (NCBI): domain Eukaryota; kingdom Metazoa; phylum Chordata; class Mammalia; order Eulipotyphla; family Soricidae; genus Sorex; species Sorex araneus. Next base: position 82,418,768 of record NC_073304.1, read on the forward strand.
TTGCATTATGTATGAAATGAATTTGTAAGCAAATAATCTGTTACTAGATGTTGGTAAGATTTCCCGAGTTTAAAGATTGGGGTGGTCACTATATGTCTAAAGCGGCACTGGAACATCTGAAAAAGGATGCTGCCTTTCAGGTGGTGGTCATACCTGAAGCTGGAGAATGAAAAATCAGACCAGAGCAGCTGGCAATGCGTGACCTGCACTGGCAAAAGACTAGACTATTGGGTTCTCAGATGCCAGCAGTGGATCTCTGATCCTAGTGGTAGACACCTGGGGTTGGTTTGGCAAACCCTTTGAAATTTGAATTGCATAACTGATCTCCCATGGTGTTTGATTCCATAAATATGTGCATCTTCCTCATTACAATGTATTTTCTCCTTTAGATTAGCTTTGCTGGTGATAAAATAAACCTGCCTGGACACACAAACAAATCTTAGACCCAAGCAACTTGCTTCAGAGATGGCTCTGAACTTGGCAATAGGCCGCTTTATCCAGGCCACTTCAGTCGGGGGCAGGTGCCGTCCTTCTGCCTGCCACTTAGGAATCCCGGCGGCCGGCATCTTCTTGGTGGCGGCCGAGTACCAAAGCTTCCAGATACGGGGTGCTGGTGGCAGCAAATGCCAGACTTCCCGGAACAAAGGAGGGGTCGTCCCTTCTCCTTCCCCCTACCCCTGAAATGATGCCCACAAACGGCCACAGTCTACTTAAGCTCCCACACAGCTATGATCCAGAGACACACAAATGAATGTTGGACCCGAACAGCTTGCTGGAGAGATCTCTCCAGACCCTAATTATTAAAACTTTAGAATTTTTAGAGTGCACAGCCACAAGAGACATTATATTGTATCCATAACAAGCAATGCAAAACACATTATCTAGCATTGCCTTTGCTGCAAGTATGAGTGGTGATGGGTCTGATCTTGAAATATCAAAGGTAACCAAAGTAAAGAAAGAGAATATTGTGCAAATTGTCTGCCACACAGGTAGGAGGTAATTGTGGAATAGTGGAATGGTGGAGGTGGGTCAAATATTGGGGATTTGGGTGGTGGAAAATGTGCACTGGTGAAGGGGTGGGTGTTTGATGATTGTGTGATCAAAGCTCAAACATGGAAGCTTTGTTACTGTTCCTCATGGTGAATAAATGAAAAGGGGAAAAATAAAATAAATTTTTAAAAATATTTGTCTGGTGTTCTCATGTTTATTTTAGTATTTTAGAAAAATATTAGCATTCTTTAGTGTCAGGGGAATGAGGCCCATTGTTGTTACTGTTTTTGGCATACCAAATATGCCATGAGTAGCTTGTCAAGCTCTGCTGTGCGGGCGGGATACTCTCTGCAGCTTGCTGGGCTCTCTGAGAAGGATGGAGACTTTTACAGTGGCCTCTAATCGCCCTTACAGGTGTTCCCATGGTTCACACCATATTTGAATACCATCAAATATGGTGCGGTAATTATGAAAAATGGGTATTAAGTGTCTTATGATGTGTTGTGAGGCCTGGAGCATGACAGTGGCTGGGTAGTGGAGGTAGTGGAGGTTGGCTAATGAGGTATGTATCTGGTGCCGGTAGGGTGGGTTGTCTGGGTGTTATCCCTGGGACCCTGGAGATTGGGGGAAGCAGGCAGAGGATCTCCGTTTCTAGGTCCCATTGAGCCTGGAGACCAAGGTCATAAAGTTCTGCTTTACCTGGTTCTTTGGGGCTTCATTCACGTGTGAGGCTCAGCCTGAGTGTCTGGAAAGTGGCCTGGAGCATGGCGGTGGCTGGGTAGTGGAGGCCCTATGAAAACAGGATGAGAACGCTATTTGGGTATCCCAAAGAGGAATCGAAAGAGCCGTGCTAGGAGTATCACTTTTCACTCAAGTGAGAGAAGGAATCCGGAGTTCTGATCTCTGTCGACAATCAAGAATCAGGGATGCTGTCTCATTTGCCAAGGCGTCAAAAATCAGATGGGCCAGACATGTAATGCGATTTAGAAATGACCACTGGACTAGAGTTGTTACTGACTGGATTCCACAGGACATCAAAAGAATGCCTGGCTGCCCATCTATGAGATGGTCAGACTTCTTCATCAAAACCCTTAATGAAGGATTTGAGGCTCTTTGTGTTCCTGGAGCAAGCAGATACTATTGGGCTACATTAGCATGTGACAGGGATGAATGGAGACGTTACTGGCACCTACTCAAACAGATTAACAGAATGACAAGTGATACAAGTGATTAATATTCTGGCTTTCTCATCAAGCTCACAAGATGTTCATGTGAGTCTCTTCACATCTATCTCTGGCTGCTAAATACAGAGTTTCAAGCTGAGTCCTTGATTCTAAACCGACAAGGGAAATTCTGAATGGGAGGCTCTTTGGAAAGCAGTCAGCAAATCTTCCCATACCCTTTGGCTCAAATAGAATCTGCTGGAAATTTTGGTGTAAATAATATTAACATCTTTCCGCTGCTGATCCCAGAGGCCAACTGAACTACTTTGGATACAAGCAGCTCGCAGAAATGCCTGTAGACTGTGAACTGAGCCACTGCCCCATGCAGCACCAGGGGGATAGGGTTTCTCTCTCCAGGCTTTTCCATCTTATGAGCACCACAAAAGGGAAGTAAAAGCTTGCAGTGATGCAATTTCTGGCAGAATTTTCCCTGGACTTTATACAGAAATCCTAAACTGCGCAGCCACTGTTGCGGCCATGCGACCTAATATCCCTTAATTGTCAGCAATGTGAAATGGTTCCTTTTTAGCAGGTCTGACTTTGGGGGGGAAACTCCAAACAATAATAGTGAGTTTTTTGTTGAAATATTTAAGGTAATCAAAGTAGCAGCCATGTCTCTAGACTGTGAACTAAGCCATAGCCCCACGCCAGCAGAGGAGAGGAGATATCTTTCTTTCTCAGTTTTTTTCCCTTTTTGGGGAGAAGTGGTGTGGCGTCAGCCATATTATGAGGACTATTAAGCAGGCACTAACTTGGGGGCGTGAGAAGGAGAAAAAAAAAGTTATGTACTTGGAACAGCAGGGCTTCATATCTCTTCATTCTCAGCAATGGAAAACGAATTATCAAATGATTTCTTGGCAATCGGGCTGTCTTTTTTTGGGGGGGAGGAAATCCAACAACAATAGTGAGTTTTGTGTTGAAATGTGGAATGTAATCAAGGTAAAGATAAAATGAAGTGAAATTTATCAGTTACGCAGGCAGAGGTGGGGGGATGGGGTGGGAGGTATACTGGGGTTTTGGGTGGTAGAATATGGGCACTGGTGAAGAGATGGGTGTTTGAGTATTGTATAACTGAGACATAAGCCTGAAAACTTTGTAACTTTCCACATGGTTATTCAAAAAATAAATAACTTATAAAAAATAATAATATTAACATGCCTGTTTGTAATACTTTTTCACTAATGATACCTATTAAAAGTCAATTGTTTATTTTGAGTTATGGGGTTTTCATTGTGTTTTCTTTTGTCAGACATGAATGAATGAAGAAACATGCTCATACTTTCAAGAAAGGTTTATCCTGAGTTCTGGTTTCAAAAATGTCAAGGATGATTATTATGCCAGATACAAAGATCCTTAAACTCAGGCCAAGAAATAGCTCATCAAGTACGTGCTTTGCTTGTGAGAATTCTGGGGTGAATTCCAGGCCTTACATGGTGCTCCAGGCACTATTGAGAGTGATCCCTATAGATTTGTGTGGTTCAAAAAACAAAAGATTCTTAGACTCAAGGTGCCCAAGGTATAGCACAGCAGCTATTCACCTTGCATACAGAAGATCCAGGTTAGATTCCTCAGCATCCCATATTGTCCCTCATTCCCACCAGGAGTGACCCAGTCTCCCTTATGGTCCCACATCCCTGACAGGAGTGAGTGCACAGCCAGGAGTAAGTCCTAAGCAGCACTGGTTGTGATCCCAAAACAAACAACAACAATAACAATAACAAAAATTCTTAGACTCAGGATCTTAGGTTCTTGAGTCTAAGGAATAGACCTAGTATCACTGTATCACTGTATCACTGTCATCCTGTTGATCATCGATTTGCTCAAGTGGGCCCAGTAATGTCTCCATTCATCCCAGCCCTGAGATTTTAGCAAGCTCTCTTTACTCGTCCTTCCCAATGGTGCTGCATTAGAGGCTATTCAGGGTCAGGGGAATGAGACCCATCATTGTTACTGCATTTGGCATATGAATACGCCATGGGGAGCTTGCCAGACTCCTCCCGTGCAGGCAGTAAATCCTGGTAGCGTGCCAGATTCACCAAGAGGGAGAACTAGGCTATTAGATGCTTCCTGGAGCTTGGTTTTATAATCTCTGCATGTTGGCCGTTGATGCGATTTCACGGCGATGGGGGCAGTTTCTGGATGTGACTGCCTAACTACTGGAAAATAGGGAATCTGGGTGAAAGAGGCCCAGTCCTGATCTGAGCAGCCTTGGAGATCTTGGCTCCGGGTCCCACAAGACCTAGTGGAGCACCCTTAAATATAAAAATCATTGCCTTCGCTCTAAGTACCTGAGTACAAATAACAGCAAAAGTTGATGAGATTTCTGCAGGCACAAGGTTAAAGAGATGAATTGGATACCTCAGTACTATAACTGGGAGATCATGTAAACACGATACAGCAAAAACAAACCAGCCTATACCTTTGGATTTGTGAGTGAACTATCTAATGAGACCTGTCAGATGCTTGTTACCTCAAAATAAATGCCTTTGGCTGCTTTTATCCCCCTCCTGATTAAAAAGAAAGCAAAACTGTAACACAATTCTTAAACAAATTTTAAATGGTATCATCATTGCTAATGCTTTTTTTTACAATTCAGTTCATCACTGCAGGCAAATCAGTTTCTCATTCATAAATTCTCTGATTGTCAAAACAATGTACATGATCATTTATCATAATGTAATATATCTTGGAAAGCAATCTTAACATAAAGAAGACTTTTTCTTACAGAGAGGACAGCCTATTTTGATATATTTTAAAGGCAATCTGTGGTTGGCTTTTCACTAATTTATTGATTTCAGGAACAAAATATTTTATTTTTCAACCCTTAGGATTTTAGTGGCCCTAATTGTTGGGGCTTAATATCTGAACTTTTGGGGGGGGTATTTTTCCTCTTTAACTCTGATAGTTGTAGTTCTGCAAGAGTGATAAATTATATCTAAAGATAAGAGATAACATATCTAAATATATGTTCTTGTTTAATTTTTTTTCAAATGAGTCACACCAGAGTTTGCGGATTTTTACTTTGTGTGTTAATTACTTTGTGTGCCTAGTTGCAAGAAGAGGAAAACAAACTCTAGTTGTCTTAACCAAAAGATAATATATTGACAATGCACTGATTTTTTTAGAACTACTATAACAAGTGCCAGAGACTTAAGTGACTTAAAATAATAACAATATGTTCTCCTACAGTCCTGAAATCCAAAATTTTGTAATTAAGGTTTTGGCAGACCATGATCACTCCAAAATTTTGAAAAAATAGTAATTCTTAGCTTGCCAACCTCTGGTGATTCTTTGCAATCCTTGACTTTTAAGGGAATCATTCCAGTTCCTCCTCTATTGTCACATGGATTTTTATTATGTTTTTCTACTCTTCTAACAACAAAAAATAACAACAGCAATGCCAGTTTTATTGGGTGAGGTCCCCCATAATCAAGTGTGTCTGTACCTGCAAAGATCTTATTTTCCAATAAAGTCATAGTCACAGCTAACAAGGGCAAAGATATAACTCTAAAAATAGTAAAGCAAAGTATAGATGGTGGGCAACTTCACCAACCTCCATTTTGCTAATGACATCATTCTCATAACACCAAATATCAACCAACCGGCATGAATGTTGGCCGACTTCGACCGTGAGTGTGGGAAGGTTGGACTGAATCTCACGAAGACTGTATTCATGAGAAATGGACTAGTTCCTGATGTTTCATTTGCCTTCAACAGAACAAACATCTCCGAATGCAGCAGTTATGTGTACCTAGGTCGAGAACTTAACATGACAAATGACCTGGCACCTGAGCTGTGCAGGAGGAAGAGAGTGGTGTGGAACGCCTTCAAGAGCATCGAAGAAGTGGTTAAGAGGATGAACAACCTCTGGCTCCGGGCACATCTTTTCGACTCCACTATTCTTCCTCCACTAACATACACCTCAGTGACCTGGGCCCTAAGAAAACAGGGTGAGAACGCCATTTAGGTCTCCCAAAGAGGAATTGAAAGCTATGCTTGGAGTATCAAATTTCACTCAAGTGAGAGAAGGAATCCAGAGTTCCGACCTCTGTCAACGATCAAGTATCAGGGACACTATCTCATATGCCAAGGCGTCGAAAATTCAGATGGGCTGAACATGTAATACGATTTAGAGATGACCACTGGACTAGAGCTGTTACCAACTGGATTCCACTGAACATCAAAAGAATGTCTGGCTGCCCACCTATGAGATGGTCAGACTTCTTCGTCAAAACTCTGAATGAACAGTTTGAGGCTTTTCATGTTCCTGGAGCAAGCAGATACCATTGGGCTAAAATAGCATGCAACAGTTACTGGTATCCGCTCAAGCAAATCGAGAATCAATGGGAGAACAAGTGATACAAGTGATACAGAAAGCTAAGATCAGGAAACATTTTGATTGGCACTTGCTGTTAAGAGAAATGTTGACTTGTGATCTCTAACTTTCTCATTGTGTAGTTTTCCCAATTCCCCTCAAAGTAGCAGAATTGAGTGTCTCCTGACTGGCCAAGTTTGCGTCACAGATGCCCAACATTTGACAGCACAGAAAAAAATTCCCCACAAAGATTTCCCACTTCAGCTATAATAGATCAAGGAGCTACCTAAGTTAACCCCCTGACAACGAATAGCCATTTCTCAAAGAAGCAGTTACCATTATAAAAGGTGAGATGGAATCTTGGCTGCCAAAAACTGAAGAAATGCTATTTACCAATTTCATGACTACTTACAAATAAGGTGTAATAAATAAGATTCTGCCAATTCACCATAACCTGTCTGCATAACTTCAAGAAATACAAGAAACTAGCTATATAAGTCCAGAATCAACTACACCCCTTATCCTTGTTCATCACTGGCCCTGTCTTCATTCCTCTTTTTCTTTCCTTCCACTGTTTATTTATTTGTTTATTTGAGCCATAGCCAGTGGTTCTCAGGAATCACTGTCTGACAGTGCTGGAGGATTAAACCAGGCTTGACTGCATACGAGACAAGTTCTTTATCCCTTACTACCTCTTCAGCCCCTCTCCCACTATTAATCAGTAATGTAATTCAAAGATAAGTTTACCATTGTCTGGTACTTTCTATTCCCTGTTTTGTTCCTCTTATTTCATAGATGAATGAAACCATCCAGTATTTGTCCTTCTCTCTGACTTCTTGCTTAACATTATAAGCAGTCCCATCCACGTTACAAAATGCATGATTTCACCTTCTCTTACAGCTGCATAATATTCCATTGGGTATATGTGCCGCAACTTCTTTATCCATTTATGAAAACCTCATATACCACTATAAGAATTTTATCAGCAGCTGAAAAATAAATGTTCCTCAGTTTGAAGTGTAAAATCATAGATTTTTTGATGGGTGACTACTTTGAGAAAGACAATGTCATGGTGTTCCAATTTTCAAGAAAAGCTTCAAGTTGTTTTAAGTCTTACTTTCCATACTGTATTTTTATATAATGATCAGAGTGGCACCACTTACAACTTCCCTTCAATATGCATCATTGCACCGAGACCTGAACTAAAGAGGAATCAATTAACTACCTTGCAGATAGTTGATACCAGTTGGATTCTAGCACTACAGTTGGTGTCCCCAGCACCATCAAGAGTTAGCACAGAGATAAGAGTGATCAGCGAGTATAGTGTGGCCCAAAAAGATAAGCAATGGGTTAGAGAGATAGACAGTGAAGTAATATGTCTCTTGCCTTACATGAACCAACCCAGGTGCCAAACCTAGCACCCAATATAGTCCTTTGATCACCAGGAGCCACCCCTGAGCACAGGACCAGAAGTAAACCTTGGGCACTTCCAGGTGTAGCCCAAAACCAAAATAACCAATTTTTTTAATTAAGCATAAAAAAGTAAAACAAACAAAATAAAATTGCCCAAGTCCAACCTACAATCAAAAGCAAAGGTGTATTCTGGTCCCTATGGTGTGAAACCATAACTGAGAAATAGTTTGTTAGTACACATGTGTCAAGTTAGTTCATTCCTGAGGTAATAATTCCAGAAAGAGGTAACATTTAGCCATAACTGAAACTTTTTTTAAAGCTAACTAATATTGACCATTTGCCTATCTATTTCTTTGGAAAGAATGATAATGATAAACTTTGATAGTTTCTCAGTGGCTAACAAAGAGAAAGGGCATGTATGCAAGTGATTTAAAATCTTGGCTATCTCCACATCCCTATTTTGACTTAAAACTATCAGTCTCAAACACAGAATGTAAGTAAAATCTTTGACAATCTACATGCTTTTGAAGAGACATTTAGGGGAATCATTACTACCATTTAAATGTTTAAGCACATCCGGATGGTACCTAGTCAGACTCCCTCCTGAAATCCCTAGACTAAAATTTTTAACAGTTCCATGTATTAAATCTCTAAAACCATATAATTCTTAACAATTCAAGGGACATACTCAAACAAAATCCTTCCAGTGACTCAATCTATAACTTTTGGTTACTTACAAAAGAAGTCTTGATTAAAAATAAAATACTTTTAGTTGATTACAACATATTAAAATGTTTACTCCTTCTTGACTCCATGGTAATAGAATTTTGAAATATGTCTGCCCTTATTCAGACTGGCTTTGCACTTACAGTTGCTACACATGATAACAATATCCATTGAGAAGTATGTACTTATATTGATAATAATTACATTTCTTGGTTTGTTTTTGGTCACACCAAGCAATGTTCAGGGGTTACTCCTGGCTTTGCACTCAGGAATCACTCCTGGTGATGCTCAGAAATCATATGGGATTCTAGGGATCAAACCTGGCTCAGGCATGTGCAAAGCAAGCACCTTACCCACTGTACTATCTCTCAAGCTCACTGTAATTTCATTTTTTTGACATTTCCTACTAAGGAGAATAGAAATTCAGCTCCTCAGTCACTAAGAAATTGAGTTCCAAAGTCAACAAAAAGGTAAGGGAAATATTGCTTCTCATTGACATCTGAGCTTCCCATACCTTTTCTTTCTAAAGCTAAAACATGATATTAATAAAAGGTTATACTATACGGTATGGTAAAGTGAATCTCAAAGAACAGCTGTATGAATGTTATATTTTGCTTTCAGGTTCAGTAGATTTTTATCTTGAGTCGTAGCTTAAAAGATTAACCAGCTATTCATTCCATAAGCCTGAATACACACCTCACAGTAGAAAACAAATTGGCATTTCGAGTTCCTGGATAAAGTGCTATTCAAAGTGGCTCCATAGTCATTAAAACATAGAGTTAGTTTTGTGAATGGCATCAGTGAAAAATCTTTCTCATGTAAAGAAAGCAGTAGGAATAAACTTTAAGTCAAAGGCAAGTTCTTCTGGTCCCTCACCCACAATGTTTATCCCAGTGGGATATGATACAGTCTGTGCAATTGCTATGTTCCACAATAATTATAAAGAGCAATAACATGTGGTATGAATAGAACATGTAACAAAGAACAGCAGTAGATGGTAAAATAAACCACTGGTTATGTCAAAACTAATAACTTATTTACTCATGCAGAGTCAATGAGTTAAGAGGTCAGATGAGCCCCGTTGTTTAAGCCATACTAATAGTAGATGTGGCTTTTCTGGTTCATCATTTTCAACAATACCTTCAGAACTATTTTAAGGATTATGTGAAATTGACTGGATTTCATTAATGTCTTAGGTAAGAACATTTGCTCCTATCTTTGAGAATGGGGTCCAAGATATTCAATGTAAGCAATTGCCTTCTTTTTTTGCAGCTTCTGGGAAGAGGTGAAGCGTTTTAAGATCTCTTGTCATAAGCACAGCATTCACTGTCATAGAAAACAGCATTCATCTTTTTTAGAAATGAAAGTAATTGTACAGTGTGACACCCAAAGCATCTTTGGAATGTTATGTATCATGATGTATTTTTTAAAAAAAACAGTGCATTTCTCATTGATCTTCCCATTTTACTTTGATTTAAAATGCAGATCTTTCCTTTCTATTGAAATCTTTGCATTTTTATTTATAAATGTATAAGGGGGAATCCATTTCAGACATGTGCAGTCTCATAAATTATGTTTGGTAGTTGAAACAGTATGCACTTATGTCATAGACTGAACATCCTCCTTTATTAGAATGCTATTTATTGCCACCAGCTGCACTGCTTAGCTAAGAAAGTTCTTGACACCAGCGATTGCTTTTCAGCACCACTGCTTCCGGCTGCTAACAGGGGCTTCTATTTCCAAATGAAGCCACCCCTCTCAAGCTCTTCCTTCTGCTACACAGATACCTCCTGTCATCATGATGCTGGAGAATCGATGGGGGATGGGACTGCACCCACTCATGCTCTATGATCTCCCAGGCTGTAAATCTTCCATGGCTTTGAGATTTCTCGCCTAATAGCACTGGCCGAAGAGCTGTCAGAGGCATTCAGGGTATCTACCCCACAGTAATGGATTTTTCAGAATTAAGATGTGAATTTAACTTGTGATCAAAGGCTATTGCAGAGTCATCGGCGTGTCTTTCAGAAGAGAAGCGTAGAGCATATCGCAGTAGTCACCAGTTCCTATTTTATTACATTTTACAGCAGGGAAAACTAGACAAAGGTAATTACTCTTCTTCTGTTAAAGACTATTATTACACTAGCATGAACAGTTAACCCTGCTGTTATTTTCTCTGCTGCCTGTGCCAATGGCAACCGGACCAACCAAGCAGGAAAGGTAGAGAAATGGGGGTTTCAGCTCATTTCCAACTGCACAGTAAGTCCACTTTGAAAGGTAATCTTCCAGACCACAAATGTGTATACCAACACTCTAGATTCCATTATTTGTTGACAGGCCCTGTGTCCGTGTCTTCAGCACGCCAATTTGAACACTGGCTCCTCTTTTAATGCCTCCACACATAATTGGGCTCCCAGAGCCCACAGAGCTAACAGCAGCAGACAGTGACAGGGGGAGACCTCCCACTGTTAACATGGAAACGGAATTTCCTTGCTCTCCTCCAGAAAGGAAATTCCCTCTAGGTCAAGGTTGAGGCTTTCTGCCGTGTGGGGAGGGTGAGCTTATGCAGAAGATACCTTAACCTGTGATCCTGGAGAGCGCTCTTGAAGTGGTGTCAGGCCCCAAAGCCTTCATAAGCAGCAAATTTCTCCCCTTGACTAAACAAGAGGACAGGCAGAAAATTGATTTCTAGACATTACCTTGAAACACAGACGGAAAATTAGAACTTCAGGGCACTCGGCCCCAACCGAAAGCTTAGGCAAAAGACAGGCTCTGAATGAGCTTAAGAGGCTTGGAAATGTGATTGTTCACTCTGAGGTTTCCCCTTTTGAAATAGTCATGAGTACCCTCCTTGGAACTTGCTCTTTGTCAGGTGGAGGGGTCAGTCAGAGCCGGTAGCACTTACTCCTAGCTCTGTGCTCAGAAATTATTCCTGGCACTGCTCAAGGGAACATGTGTGGCATCAGGATTTGAATTGGGGTCAGTAATGTGCATGTCAAGTGACTTAACCCCTCTTGCTATCTCTCTTGCCCAAATTTTGCTTCTATTTCAACATGGGATTGGGTTAAAACAATACAGAAATGTGACCATTATGTAAAATAGTCTTCATCTGAGGTTCACCAACCACTTGCCAGAAAAATCTGTATCATGATAGGGGAAAAACAAGGGCACTAAATTCACACTTCGGGTTCCCTGGTGCCACTCACTGACTCCAAGGAACTGAACAGAAAACTGGATATCCAACTTAGGTTTTTGTTTGTTTTTTGGTTTCCTCTTGGACCAAGCTCTACCAACAGATGGAGTGGAAAGAGTACGAAGGGAAACATGAACTCAAAGCACCGTGTGGAAAAGTAAAAATTCTAAATTTGAAAGGAGGATAGATGTTGATGAGTGTGGTGTTCATCTCTGTTGACAATGAGAGCCCTAGAGAAGGAACCTACAGAATTCAGTCTCTAAACGTTATACATTGATCACCTACAGAAGAACAGGGCAAATGGTATTTGGAGCTCCTTCTTATTTTCTTTCACAAAGTACATATTTCAATTAAAAATAAAACAAATGCTTCTCCAGTGAGTAAAATGTCCATGTGCTTTTAAATAAAATAGAAGGTATACTCTGGGTTTTTAAGTAGTTACAGAGTGACAAGCAAATGTTTCAAAGACCTAAAAGGGATCTCACTACATGACCTGAATCTATGACTGGAGAAACTAGTTAGTGACTAGATTAGTTAGGGACTTCTTTCAAGATAATCTCTTGGGGCCCAGAGAAGCGATGATCAGTGAAAAAAGTGCTTGCCTCCAAAGTATGAGACTGTGAATTTGATGTTCAATGCCACCTGTATATGCCAAGCACTGTTTTGCAGGTTCTCCTGTTTGGGAGCTCTGGTCTTACACCAGATCACTCGCCTGACACCCCAGGAGCCAGTTTGAGTGTGTACTGCAGTTGGAGAGTGAGTCCCAATGAGCGTATGTATGAGCCCCACAGCAAAAGCATACAATTACTGAAATAACTGCCTAGCCAGTCACTGAAATGACATTTGGAAGGAGAATGGGGGAGGACTGTCTTATATTAAATGTTGTGCTGATGAATCTGACCCATTCATTTAATATTCCTGCATGATGTTAACAACATACATTTTGGGTAGAAAAATATGACCAGATGAGAGACAATGCAATCATCCTGGTTCAAATCCTCAGCAACCCAATTTGCTCCCCTGGGCACTGCCAGGGGTCACTTCTGAACACTGAGCTAGGGGACTGGAGTGATAGCACAGCGGGTAGAGTGTTTGCCTTGCATGCAGCTGACCCAGGTTCGATTCCCAGCATCCCATATGGTCCCCCGAGCACCGCCAGGAGTAATTCCTGAATGCATGAACCAGGAATAACCCTTGTGCATTGCTGGGTGTGACCCAAAAAGCCAAAAAAAAAAATGAACACTGAGCTAGACGTAGCTTCTGAGTTTGGACCAACACTCCCCCTCACCAAATAATAAAAACATGGAATAAAAGAACAGAGAAGTTAAAGACTTTCTTTTTGTCTTGTGGCAGCAATTTGAGTTTATTTTAAAATCCATTCAACAAATATTTATTGTGTAGCTCCTAAGAGACAATTATAATGGATGTTATAGACCTTTACATCATGAATTTCTAGGACATTACCCTCAAATGTAATTGTGATGTACAGCATATTCTGAGGAGTCTATTGAAGTAATTAGAGGAATATTTCCCCCTCCCTTGCTTCATGTTGTAAGATGACTTTCAGGAGTTCTATCTAAAATGATAGAATTTTTCTTAAAGTTCTTTAAGCTTTTATTTTCTCTATTTTCCTGAAAAAAAACTTTTTTACTCTAACTGTCCCAAATGTATTGATTTATCAATAACAGAGTTAGATAAATAAGAATGACTGACTTGTTCTTAGTTTTTCCATATGTATCAAAGAGAATATGTATGCAATGACTAAGTTTAACTTCAGGGGGAAAATGTTTGAGAATGAATCAATTAATTGATACTCTCATGTGCTGCCAGAAACTGTTTATTTTATTGTGTCAGCAGAGTAAACATAATAAAGTAGGTGACATTAATAATTATCATTCATTTCAAATAATCCCAGGAGAATAAGTGACTCAATCCACCAAATTTTACATTAGTTGCAAGAAAGTAAAATAAACTATTTTGGCAATTATGCTGAATTAAATCATACAGATCAATATCAGGTTAAAACACATGGAACCCAGAGACAGACTATCTTGGCTGAAAATGGTTTTGTCAGTTATTAACTGTGTGTCATTGGGCAAATGTGTAACTTTCTCAATGCCTCATCTTTGAATTGGGTATAACTTATTTATGCCCAATTATTGCTTCTTATTTATCATGAAGAATTGTCCCATGAAGAAATAAGTTATTTTATGTGCACTTGCACCCAATCAATGTTAGCGATGTTTATTATAATGGCAAAAATGCTATTTTAGAATGAATACACCTAGAAGAGTTTGCAGCTATCATTTGCCTTATGGTGGCATAAAACATAGTTTATACTTCTACACCATTACTTAATACAGCAATTTGGTTTTCATGGGTACATTAATCTTTTTTCTCCAAACATCACCCTCTTGTTTCACTTGACTGCTTACTAAGACCAAATGCCTGCTTTTTTCCCCACTTAAAGAGCTTCTAAAATCCCTTTCCTTCTGCTCCAGAATATTGTCTGACTTGTATGAGAAGATAAATCTTTCTCCTTCAGTTTCAACAAGCTACACAACACAAACATGGAGCACACCGAAGCTTGTAAGTCAATATTTACATTACATCCTGAGGAATATTTTTTGCAAAGTGCACAATTTAAGATATAGGTGTCTTAACAGGGCAGGAGTTTTATCTACTTAATTTGTTTCCTAGACTCACACTTAACCGTAGTTGGGGGTGGGGAATAGGTACTTCTAGAATATTTTCTGCTGCTTATCAGGGAAAAAGGGAAATTGGTGAAGAAGAAGAAGAAGAAAAGAAAGGTCTTTAGCCTGACAATGACCATGAGGCAGACTGCAGGAGAAAGAAAACAGCCCTGTGAGGGATGTCTCTTTCAAATCTACAATTTATAACTCCCTTCAAAATAGTTGTTATTGGGGCCAGAGCAATAACAGTACAGAGGGCATGACACTTATCTTGCATAGGGCTAACCTGTGTTGAATTCCCATCACTCCCTCTAGTCTCCCAACCACTACCAGGAGTGATCCCTGAGTGCAGATCCAGGGGTGAGTCCTGAACAAAGATGGGCATGACTCAAAAACCAAAAATAAATAAGTAGATATATAAATAAATAAATAAATAAATAAATAAATAAATAAATAAATAAGAGCTGCTGTCCAGAGTAACAGAATGCCAGGTGACAGGGAGGAAGAGAAGTGGTAAGTTCACCTGAGATTTTGTGGGTGGAAAAATCCTTTCCTTTGGTGGAAGAGGCTTCACCCAAGCTCAAGCACGATATTAAGTCCAGCATCTAGACTGAACACTCTGTCTTACCCTACTCCCTTGCAATTTTAATCAGAATGAGGCTACCTCTACTGCTGTCTGCTAAAGAAGTTTAAAAGGACTGTTTGAGATATCAGAACCATGAAGAAAGTGTTTTAAAAGAAAGTATATAGACATCACATTTTCTAAGAGGATGGTTTTCAAGACTGACTATAATCAGAATAACCAAGGGAATCTGGTGAGTTTTAATGCAGATTCCCACCTGAGAGAGTATTAGAATTGAAAGCTTCTCTTAATGGTTCTAAATTATAAACATGAGCAATGTTCAATTATAAAGCAAATAAACTGAGCACCTATCAACATAAGCAGCAATGTGTACACTAATTCCCAGGCTTTTCCATGGGTAGGCTCCAGAACTACATTAACAAAGTAATGAAATACTGCATCATAGATCTGACTCTTCAACAAATATTTCTTGCACATTTACAAGGTGCAAAATTCTAGGCCGATTCTCACTGGGGAATGGTGGTCATCTTAAAGAATCAAACTTCTCCAAAAGTATTTTTCTTTATTTACTTTGGCAACTTGCTATCCCAAATCTCCAGGGAAGACTAGCTCATTGTTTTCATGAGTTTTTTTTCTAATTTCTAAGAAGGTTAATTAAAAATAAAACAAGCTTTGAGGTTGGGGGCATGTCTCAAATGGCAGAACATATGCCTTGCTTTGGTTCAGTTCCCAACACCTTGGGATATAACCCCTCTTCCCGAAATAACAAAACAATATAAAAATCAATTTTTGAAAAATATTATTGCTTATTTGACTTTGTTAGATATAAAGGAGAAGAGGTGGATACACTTTTCTGTTTTCTTATAAAATAAAATACAAGTAAGTCAATAGGTCTACAGCAGCATCTTGTGGGTACCTATACAGCCAATCATTTTTCAGTGAGAAAGACTCTGACTAGAGAGAATGGAAAATGGAGGGAAAGAAAGAAAATTAAATTCTAACAAGGACAAAAGTAGACAAAGCAAGTAACTAGAAGGAGTGCAGAAGAGAATAGCAAAAAAAGAAGAGGAAAGTGAATCACTTAATTGAATAGGGAGTCCTAATCTAGCAGGGTTAACCAGCAAATAGCATCTTCCTGGGAATCTACTTAAAACAGAATTAAGGGGTTAGAGATATAGTATAGGGGGTAAAGTATCTTGCATGTGGCCACCTTGGTTTTGATTCGAGCACTAAATAATGTCCGCTGAACACCACCAGGAGTAACTTCTGACCACTCCTGAGTGTGACCCAGATCCCTCTCCCCAAGGATTCATATTTTGATAATAAATGGGTCATAAAATTTGCTTCAAACTGCTTTAACATTAAATTGTGAAAGAAAATGCATTTTACTTTACTTAACAAAATACACTTTCTCATTCAATGCAGATCTTAGAATCAAGAAGAGTGAATCAAAGTATTGATTTTGTTGATATGTTGCTATGGTTTTTCTAAAAGCATTGTTCTATCTTATTTATTGTAACATAGAATAGCATATCTATTATTTTAAATTTCATTTCTGTAGTGGCTTGGAAAATCTTTGAAGTTCATTGTATGTTTTTTTTAAAGGGCTTACTAAATCTGTAAGATTTACATTTTTGTTTGGTCATCCTTTTCCTTGATTTTTTTTAGTTGCTAGTTGAATTCTGTCAGATTTCTCAGTATGTCAAATAATAGCTTAAAGGTGATTTATGAAATCCATAAATAATATTTTCATTAATTTCATAAAATTTTCTTTTGAAATATATGTAATTTTCTCTACAATCCATTTATCTTATATAATATTGTAGGATTTTTATAATATTTGATAATCAGAGACTGATCAATGTATTGTCGCAATTAACCATATAAAGCGTTTGTTAAGTCTAGAAGTTTGCTGAATGAGAGTTAATTGTGCAAGTGATTAATTCTGTAATGAAGATATCTAGGTAATGAACCTAAAAAGCCTTATGACTTCAGAACTTGAACAGAAGTTATCAGATAATGACAGTACTACAAATAAAATCCTGGTTTCCCAATTAATTCAGATATTTTGCCTTTCTGCTTCATTTCTCTCCCACCAAAATGGTTACCATCTATAGTGAGAGGTAAGAAACTCAAGCAAATATCATCTGTTGTACTGTGTCACAGATTAATGTTATGAAAATAGAAGCAATTTTATGGAAAATTTATAGATTCCCCCAAATTTATATATAAAAGATCACCATTTCAAAATCTGAAAAACTGGGGCTGGAGAGATAGTACAACGGGTAGGGCATTTGCCTTGCATGCGGCTGACCCAGGTTCAATTCCCAGCATCCCATATGGTCCCCTGAGTACCGCCAGGAGTAATATCTGAGTGCAGAGCCAGGAGGAACCCCTGTGCAATGCCAGGTGTGACCCAAAAAGCAAAAAAAAATCTGAAAAACTGTACTGAATATATATTATAGAAATTATAATATAATCCAGAGTTGTAAATAGCTGGGTATAAAAATAATTGCTGGCACCAGAAAGATTAAGTGATTTAACATCCATCACTAGGTGGTTGTTTTACTCAGTAGATGTTTTCTTATGAGTTAAGAACATACAATGAAAGATCATAAATACTGTGGAAGCAGGAAACAACCATTTGCTGAGAAACTGGAACCCCCTGTATGTATTCTACATTATTTACTATAATAAAAAAAATGTGCCATACATATCATTTTCTATCATATGCAATTGGAACAATTTTCTTAGAAAAAAATATAGAGTAGGAAAATAGAGTATAGTGTCCTCTCTTCAAACAAACACTCTCAAATTTTTATCTAAGAAGTCTGCATAATAAAATGTACATATGAAGGAGAAGGATAGAATGTTTTGAGGAGTGCGAAGCGATAGTATAGCAGATAGGGCTCTGACCTTACATGCAGCTGACCAGGGTTCAATCCACAGCATCTCATACTGTCCCCCTAGCCTGTCAATAGTGATTCTTGAGTGCAGGGCCAGGAGTAACCCACTGACTACAAAATATCTGAATTAATTGGGAAACCAGGTTTTTATTTGTAGTACTATTCTTAAAAAATAATTTTTTAATTTAAAAAATAAAGTAAAATGTTCTGAAGTTATTGCTCCGTGTCAACTCATAGAAATTTTAAGTAATTTTAACTTTCATTCAGTTATAATAGATATAGAAACTTGTATTAATAAATCTAAAAGCACAGACTGAATGCAGATGTCATTTCCAAAAGGACACTCAACTGTCAGATCAGAGAGATAGTACAAGAGGTGTGGCTTAATATGTGGCCAAACTCAGTTCAATCCCTGGCATTGCATATGGTCCCCTGAGCACTGTCATGAACAATTCCTGAACACAGAGCAAGGAACAGCCCTGAGCACTCCCGAGTGCAATCTTACCCCTACCCCAAAAGAAGCTCAACTGGGGCCGGAGCGATAGCACAGCGGGTAGGGCGTTTGCCTTGCACGCGGCCGACCCGGGTTCGATCCCCGGCATCCCATATGGTCCCCCAAGCACTGCCAGGAGTAATTCCTGAGTGCAAAGCCAGGAGTAACCCCTGAGCATCGCTGGGTGTGACCCAAAAAGCAAAAAAAAAAAAAAAGAAGCTCAACTGTTCAAAACACCCCTGCCTGAAAAAATAAAACAAGTGGACAAATTATGTCTGTAAAATTACAACTTAACAGAAAGAGAAAAATGCTAAGTATTTAATAGAATAGAGAAGTATTCATTATGAAAGTATTGTTTTAATAAAAATGAATAGTAAACACTAAAGAAAATATGAGAAAGAAAATAAAATATCTGGAAACTTTGTTTACATCTCTCTTCAGCTAGCAATCAAGCAAGGAACCTCTCTTTTCAACCTGAGGATTGTGATATTCATTTCCATCATGAAATCCTGAATCAAGTTTCTAGCCTCAAGAACCAGAAACAAGTGGCAATATGGTCAATTTGTGTAATCAGCCAATGCAGAGACCAGTCAACGCTGAAGGAAAATCATCCTGGGAAGCTTATTATGCCCAATTTAAAATAATAAGCCAAATGAACCATTGGACTGAGGAACAGAAAGCACTATTTCTTGCTGCCAGTCTAAAGGGAACTGTTCTTATTGTGGTAAGCAATTTGTCAGAAAGAGACAGAAAAAGAGCTCTCTGGTATTATTTGCACATTAACCAGGCATTTCTTTATAGTTGGACACAAGGCTGGACTGGCCAGAGTAAAATCCAAGATTCTATTAGAAAAAGTGTCAGTAACCCGATTGACTCTAGGAACTGGCTGATTTTTGCATCCAATCTATCCAGCTGCCCTAACAACCTAATTCATATCCAAACTCCTGTTCCTGAGGCATTTTCTGTCATGAACTAAAAAACAAAGCTACATCACTTTGGGTTTTGATTCAATATTTTAAGCACTTTGTAAAGGTTTATTATTTAGGAATATTCCTTATATATCTTGGGAGGATCTAAGAAATAGTACTATGTTGTTTGAAGTTAAATGAGTATAGAATAGCAAGATTGAAGTCATCAAAAATTTATTCAAATGCAAGTGTTGGCCAATATTAATTTGTTCACTGATCTCTAAACATTTATCTCTAGAAAACTACCAGGGGAAGCTTGTCTAAACTATGGGTTCTTGAAACCCATCTGAAGATTCTAATTCAATAGGTCTATAATGAGGCCTAGAAATCTCTCTAATTAGCAATCTTCCCCAGTAATTATAGTACATATTAAAGTTTAAAAGAAACACTTCTATTTTAATGCTGATAGTAAACTTTATGCATTTATTCATATGAAAAGTGTTAGATATTTTCCATGGGAAATTAAATAATATATGTTTAATTGGTGTGATTAGTTTTAAATGGTGGGGAATACCCAAAATATGTTACCAAGAACTATTTATATCATGTTATATGTGCCTATACAACCTCTAAATATATATATATATGTATATATATATATATATATATATGCTTCCACAAAGACAGTTTTGTGGAAACTATTAAACAAGAATTGAATTAAAGGGCCACACACCACAATGTAAATGAGAGTTATAAAGTATAAAATCCTCTTTCTTAATTGCCAATAAGAGTTTGCTGTGGGAGATACATGTAACAGAGCAACAGGGAGATGAAGTAACAGGGAGACTGGGTTTACCCTCCTGACTAAAACAACCAAATAAGCCAAACCATGAGACAATAAATGTTTTTGGTTTTTGGTTTTGGAGCCACACTGCTCCAGGAACCAACTAGTACTGGGGGTTGATCCTGGGGCTTTCTTATGCAAAACATGCACTGCAGCCCTCTGAATCATCTCTTCTGGTCTTGTGAAACAGTATTTTTGTTCAGTTATTAAAAAGTGACTTCTGTGAGGTAGTAAAGTTCAGTGATCTCTGAAATATGAGAAATAAGTGATATGAGTCCCACCCTTGACCCAGTATTTTTGCATCGAGAGTTTCCAGGTCATAGTGTAGGAAGATGAAACTCAGATAGGGTCCAATGTATCCCTGGATTGAGGAGATGGAGGTGAAAGGCTGAAAAGACTATGGGAACTAGAGGTCAGAGACCCAAGTACCAGAGAAGTGAGAATTGTGTCAAGGGAAAACTCAAGATTAGCAGAGGGTGCCCCTGCATATTCAGCAAAATACTGATCAATGCATGTGTGTGAGAAAAAAAGGTAATCTCCAGAAAAGGATCAACTAAAATGATTAGAGGAAATAGTACCAGGTGTTCATATAGGACTAGAAATAGTTTCTGTATCCAACAGCCCAGCTGGAAAATACAAAATTAATGGTGCATTTCACAGACTGTTTGGAAGGATCTTTCATCATTAGTGGGTAATAATTAGCTCTAGACTAAGCCTGCATTTCCCACCTAACAAACGATAAGAACAAGGGGCCAGAGAAATAGCACAAGGGTTAAGATGATTGCCTTGCAGGCTGCTGACCCCAGTTTGATCCCTGACATCACATATGGTTCCTGAAGCACCACCAGGAGAAAGCCCTGAGCACAGAGCCAGGAGTAAGCCCAGAGCACCACCAGGTGTTGTCCAGAAATCAAAATAAACAAAAAAATTAATAAAGCAAAACCTATCCAAAACTATTTTAAGGGGCAAGAAAGATAGTACAATGGGTTGTAAAAAAATCATTAGATTCTACACACAAACTTGATGTTCCTTCCTGAAAATATCTTGTACTTTAAATTTTAATTATATTAAATGTTTATGCATTTGAAAATTTAAAATGGACTTAACCACTTAGAATGTGCTTACACATAAAAATAAGTTCAAAGTTCTACTAACAAAAGTCATAACACTTTGCAAGTTCATTCCTATGCAAATTAGAAAAAATACTCATACACCCATCTTCTATCACTTTAATAAACTAAATAGAATAGGAAACTAATAAGTCAGTTTCACTGATTAACATAGGAAAATCCTAAATAAAATTGTAGCATATGCAGAGGAGGGGGAAAAGAGACTAGAAACTACTTGAATTCATTCCAGAATGCGAGCATGGTTTACTATCTGAAAAAAAAATCAATGTATTTCAAAAATTAGCTGAATAAATTTTATAATTCTGAGTAGAAATCTTCTTGAGTCTTTACTAAACACAAAAGTGTTCAAGTTATAGGATAAGAATCCACAAATCTAGGTAAAGAACAATTAAAAAATAAACATGTAAGTTATTAGAAGAACAGTTACTAGAACTCATAAAGCAATGAGAGAAAATTGAATTCTGGATAGTCATGGTAAGTGACATTCTTTAACACTCAGGTGCTCATTAAAGACCCCAGAAGGATGATTACTTCTTAGTAGGGTTAAACTAGCCCAGAGTAAGAGATACTTTTGATCTTCCCCAATGGTGCAAAAAAGAAAAAGAAATTTAAGAGGATCAAGTAACTGTGTCTATAAGTAACAACTTCATGCAAAATAAACTTATTATACTTTAAACAAAAATAACAAAACGCAGATAATTAACAGTGTTACTAATTCCTCTTATTTACTATAAAACAAAGCATGCTGATCATGGGAGCTTGTTGGGGGGTTGTGTGAGTGGGGGCCAAGCCAGAAGAACAGTATGTAACTAAGCTTATACTGTACATTAGGCTAACCCTGATTCTATCCCTAGCACCATATGGGCCCTCAAGCATCCCTGGAGCCCCTCAAACACTGCTAGGTAGTTCAAATGGTCCCTGAAGTTGCAGGTTCATCTATGGCCCTTATATTGAAGTAGCAGTCTAGTTGGTGAGGAATCACCAGAGAGGACCCCATATCTCCAGAGCACTGTCTTGTGAACTCTTTTCCCTAAAAATACGTATATATATATATATGAATTTTTAAAATAAAGTAGAAATTAGAAACATTTTAAATGTTATAGCAACGTATTTATAAGTAAACTATAAATAAATCACTCAAATGTGCAAACTTCTGTGAGAACATTAAGGGCATGTATGAATAGCTAAACAGATGAAGGTCTATGGCATAGTTGTAGACAGGCAGAGTGGATATGTACATTATACTTCAAAAACCCAAACTTCAAAGAGCAAAGGTCAAGGACTAAGGGATGGCTCAAAGGAGCACATACTGAGCCCCAGATTCAATCTCTAGTTCTGCAATATCTGCTGAGCACTGCCAGATGTGGCTTGAAAACAATAAGAGAGACAAGGCATAGAGGTACAAAAATATCATGAAAAATTTCAAGAATAATAATTACCAATGAGAATTGGTATGAAAGACTAAAAATTACATTAAAAATCACTGTATCACTGTATCACTGTCATCTCGTTGATCAATGATTTGCTTGAGCGGGAACCAGTAACATCTCCATTCATCCTAGCCCTGAGATTTTAGCAGCCTCCATTTACTCATTCTTCCCAGTGGTGTCACATTGAGGCTCTTTCAGGTAAGGGGAATGAGGCCCATCATTGTTACTGTGTTTGGTATATCAAATACGCCACAGAGAGCTTGCCAGGCTCTGCCATGTGGGCAGGATGCTTTCGGTACCTTGCCAGGTTCTCTGAGAGGGAAAACTAGGCTATAAGAGGTCTCTTGCCCCCGTGCCTAGCAGTCTTCACCGGAGCCCCTCGGAGCAGGGTGGGTTGAGTTACCCAGAGCCCCAGCAGCCGAAGACCTCTGGAACCCAGCTGCAGTCATGCTCAAGGTCCCTCTCCACACGTTCAGACAAGCCTCACACATGAAGGAATGGGCAGAGGTGCCCAGGTGTGGGGTCCCAGAGCTGAGATCTCCAAGTCTGCTCGGATCGGGACTGGGCTTCCTGCACCCAGACCCCCTATTTTCTAGTAGCTTGGTGGGCACACCCACAAACTGCATCCAGTGTCCTGTAATCCCATCAATGGCCAAGATTCAGAGACTATAAAAAAATCAAAAGACAAAAAATTGAAAACATCTATCCTGAATCTCACCAGTTTTAATTTTTTTTATTTCCCTTGCTTTAGGATGGGTGGGGGGAGGTGGGAGGATGGCATATGGGAGTTTGAACCATACCTGGCCTTGCTCACAAATTACTCCTGGCATTGCTTGGGAGACTAGAGAGAGAGAGAGAGCTGAGGATGGAAATGGGGACAGGCACATGCAAGGCAAGTGTCTTACTGCCTGTAAGTCTCTCTGGTCATCAACATCTTTTAAGAAAGAAATAATGAGTACTGGAGAGATAGCTTAAAGGGCTTTGTATGAAGGAGACACTTATTCCATCCTTAGCACTACAGGGTACTCTGAGCACTACCAAGAGTAATCCCGGAACACAAGAACTAGGAGTAGCCCATGAGTAATGACAGGTGTAGTCCCCAAAACTAAAGATATATTTAAGATAAAAGAAATAATTTAATTCTGTTTTTACCGTTTCCTTCAGTCTATTGCCTTTTGATATTGTTTTTCTTCTCTTTTCTATTTTTGTGGGTGCAAGCTTTGAATTTTTGTGAATCTTCATTTTTTACTGGAAATGGGTTTGTCTTGCTATAAATTTCCCTCTTAGTACAGCTTTGGTTGCTGCATCCCACTAGTCCTGTTAAGTTATGCCTTCAAATTTATTTATATTCAGGTTTTTTTAACAATTAAAGTATTTGATATTCATATGGTTGAAAAGAGGCCAAATAAATATAGATACAGATATAACATCACTACATGAATCACTCCTAAATAGCTGTTCCTTAATGAGTTCTAATTATGATTAATTATATTACTTAACCTCAGAAGGATTTTTATTTCATTTTTAATTTCCTCATAGACCCATGATATGACTTTCTCAGTTCATAAGTCATCTTTCTCTTCTACAGATTTTAAGTTCACCACAGGCTAGAGCTGTGCGGCACCAAATAGGAACTGTGTAAAAGAAAATCTTTCAAGCCCACCCAGGTTGTAATGTCTTAAATAGGGAGATAAAGGTATTTGAAAATTCTTTTCTCTCTCTGAACAATGCTTACTTTCACTGTTGAAGAAGTCAACTTTAAGTCTCCAACATGATCAAAGAATTCTTTTTTTCAAGATTGATTTTCCCTCTTACTTCTGGCCTATAATTATTATGATTGAATCCGGAGAGGAAGACATTATCATTCATTATTTATCCTCCTAGAATAATGCAATAAAATCAAGGGCAGTCCTTGATTTTATTGACACCTGTATTATTTATAAGACACCTGTATTTTTAGGTTTCATATAATTGCACAAAATTATGTGATCAACTTAGTAACTAATGACCAGAACTCTAATAACCATATAAAGTAATCTAATAATCATATTAATCTGCTGTAGCACTGCACTCTCACTGTTGTCCCATTGTTCATCGGTCTGCCCAAGCGGGCACCAGTAACGTCTCCATTGTGAGACTTGTTGTTACTGTTTTTGGCATATCAAATATGCCATGGGTAGCTTGCCAGGCTCTGCTGAGAGGGCAGGATACTCTCGGTAGCTTACCGAGCTCTCCTCGAGGAATGAAGGAATCGAACCCGGGTCGGCTGCATGCAAGGCAAACTCCCTACCCGCTGTGCTATGGCTCCAGTCCTATATTAATCTGCTAAGACATATTATTCCCAAAAGAGAAAAACAGTTTTTAATCTACAAAGTCAAGTTATCTTTTTTTAATATTTTTTTTGTTTTTGTTTAGGGTCCACACCCAGTGCTGCTCAGAAGTTCTGGCACTGCCCTCAGCGATCACTCCTAGTGGGGTTCAGAAAAACATATAGGGTGCAGGAAATCAAACCTGGGTTAGTTAGCTCTGTGCAAGGCAAGCACCCTGCCCCTGTTTCTCTGGACCCTGACATACTATCCTTGATCAGAGCATAAAGATATTAAGGAAAATCTAAGTCATGCTGAGCATGTGACTTTCAATGTTTTTATCACTACAGATGATGTGTATATACTATATTTGCTTTCTCTAAACTCCTCCCCCAACATGGACATGATCCTTAATTGTCAGTGTGTCTACAGATTGAGGAAATTTCCTAGAGAATTGTCCCATGACAATACAGAATAACTAAGAACAAAATGAAATGGTGATGTCAGAGACATTATACAAGAGGTAAAGTGCAAGCCTTGGAAGAAGCCACACTGGCTGTGACCCTGGTTTGAATCCCCAACTCCACATACCATCTCTTGAATACTGCAGTGTGTGTATGTGTATGTGTGTGTGTTATAAGGGAAGGGATCAGGGAATGTAAGGATGTAACTCCTGAGCTCTGCCAGGGAGTGACTCCAAAGCACAGAACCAGGAGTAGCCCTTGAGTACCAGGTCTGGCCAACTACTCACTAAAAAAATTAATAATTTTTATTTTGGTAATGGTGTGGTTGAGCCAGTTTAATTTTTAATTTTCATTCCTGAGTGGCATGAATAAAATGAGCCTATGGAGGGTTTATTCTAAAATAGGATAATAGGATGCTGAGAAAAGTTACAGCATCCTCAGGCTTTTGTCTTCCAGCACCCGAAATTAGAAGCAGAAGACATCACTTAACAGCTAAATTCATAAGAGATTGTATTTAAAAGGACAGAAGGAAAAGAAAAGGAACCAGCAGCCTTCATAGTGTAAGCAAGATTCCAGAGAAAGATAGAAATTCTTCTCCTTTTACATCTTCGAACTTGGGAAATAGCTGAGCACTTTTCCTTAGTTTAAAGCATGTAGACTTGTAAGACATGAGGTGGGGCAGAGGGGGGGTTGGAATGATGATCCTCTGCTTGCCCAGATTATCAGGTCTATCCTCATAACAATTCTATTTTCACATAAAGCCCATCCCTGTTCCTATATAAGTGAGATTCTGTAACATAGGCTAAACTCAGGACCGAGATTACCTACATTACAGCACAAGTGGAAAGGTGGCCCCAGGTGAATTTAGTCAGTTACTTAAAATCTCCGCCATGAACTCTGGGCTCAATGGGACCAGGAGCAGAGATCCTAGCCCGCCAGGCTGTTTCACATGTGGCACCCCAGAGGAGGGCGGGTAAGAGCCCTCCCCGCCCCAAAGGACCCAGCCCCAGCAGCCAAAAACCCCCACAACCCAACCACCACCATGCTCAAGGCCACTCCCCATGTGCTCAGGCTGAACCTCACATACGAGTAAACATTTTCCTGGACCACACGGCTGCTTTTGACGCCACTCGACACATCATAAAACACTCCATACCCATCCTCCATAATTTCCACACCACATTTGATGGGGTTCAGATGGTAGGCAACAAATCATAGAGGGAAATATATATATATATATGTATATACACATATTTTTCAGATATGTGTACCAAAGCTCACATCACCCAAACTTTAACAACATGTTAGTGATATCCTATAGGATGTCTTAATGTATAGAACAATCTTCACACTGTTTCCTACATGAACACTTTTTTGTAAGCATGTTCAGCAGTTCTTCATAACAGACAATACGAAATATACTATTTCTGGTGTGTTTTGGGACAGGGATTGGGGCTTAGGATGGAAACATCTCAAATTTGGTGGTGGGAAGGTGTAATGGTGGTGGGATTGGTGTTTGAATATTGAAAGTAATCAAACATTGTGAACTAACTTATAAAATTGAAAAAATTTTTAAAGAGTAATGTGGAGCTTATGCCCAATTCAATCAGCTTAATCAACGGCTGAATAAATAGCAGTGCTCCAAAATTAAATAAAAATATAAAATTAAAAGTTAAACAAAATAAATAAAATCTCCCCCATGAAACAAGTGGCCCACGGACAGGTAGCCAATCAAAATAATGGGATGGCTGGGGTGGGAGATGGCAGCAAATAAAAGGAGACCACGCCCTCCCACCTGCCCTCCACCCCAACATCACCTATGCCCAAATGGACTGCAGTGTCAGGTAGGACTCACGAGAGGGGCTAGAGTATGTGGGTAGGGCACTGGCCTGGCATGCAGTTGACCCTGATTCCATCCCCAGAATCCCATATCGTCCCCTGAGCCCTGCCATCACTGCCTGGAGCAATTCCTGAGTGCAGAGCCAGGAGTAACTCTTGAGTATCACCAAATGTGCCCCCGACCAAAAAAAAAAAAAACCAAAGAAAACAAACAAACAGAAAATAAAAAATCCAGATGGATAGATGGCTGAGTATGGGCAAATCTCAGAGGCCCAGAAGGACAGAATACAAGCAGGACTCAGCCCCCCAGGAAAGTTCAGATCAGTGGGTAGTAGCTTGCTTACACACACTGACCCGGATTCAATCCCTGGCCACCACACATGGTCTCCCGAGCCTCTCCAGGAGTGATCCCTGAGCACTGAGCCAGGAGTGACCTCTGGACATTTCTGGTTGTGGGCCCCCAAATCAAAATTCAAAAAATAAGTTAAATTATTGAGGCCTGAGGTGATAGCTTAAAGGACTGGAGCACATGCTACTCCTGGTTTGGGTTTGGATCCCTGAACACTGCCAAGAATAAACCTCCCAAACACCCAGCCAAGAGTAGCCCTAAAAGTTGCCAGACGTGATCCACTGTGAGTTTCAAAAGAAAGCGTGGGTACACAAGGTACTTGAATGTTCAGTGGTTGAGAGCCATTCCCCTGGCCAAACCACAGCGATGGACGCACAAAGGACCTGGGAACAGAGAATGGAGGAACAGGACCTCAGGCTGATTGGTAGACAGTTCATTTCTCTCTCCTCCCAGCATAGTCCAAACTCTCCCTTTACAACACAATCGTAGTAGTAGTTTTGCTCATAGTCCTGGTCATCATAGTTCCCTCATCCTCGTCCTCATAGTCGTCCTATTCTTCACCTAGTCCTTATCTCTCTACTCACAGTCGTCCTATTCTTCACCTAGTCCTTATCTTTCTAGTCCCCTCTTGCCCCTTACAGCATACTTATATAGAAATCATGAAGGGTGGAGGTACAAGTATGACCTATGTCGCTGTTGTCCCAAAATTCCAAACGGGATCGGACCACCATCTCCTTCATGCAAAATTCTACTTCACAAAGCAGGGAGAAAGGATTGCAAATTTTAAGTTTAAGAAGAGAACTCCCAGAATGACCACCAACTGGGAACTCTTTGGCACTATTGCGGCAACCTGGGAAGATGCCATCATTGACAACATCGATGAGGAATACAATCGACTGGTTCAGCACCTCCATGATTACGCAAAGAATGCTGAGAGTGGGAAAGCCACAAACAAGCACCTGTCTTGGGAAACTCTCAAGTTCATTCACCAATGTGGTTTGGCAGGAGCTTCAGGCAATCATAAGCTAACATTCGAGCTCACAAAGTTGTACAGAAAAGTGATAAAAGAAGACCTCAAAGAGAGAAGAGCAGCAGTGTTGGCCAATGCAGCAGAAGACGGGAAAAGTATTTGCTACACTCACCTGTCCTTCGCCAACTACAAGACCTAGACGACTGTCCTCTGACGTCCTGATGGACAATGGAGAGGATTATTCACTTCTACTACTCTGATCTCTTTGATAGCCACGTCCACCTGACCACATACCAAATTCCACAGGATGGATATGTCATTCCCAATGTCCTCCCTTCTAAAATCCATAGAGTCAGCAACCATTTAATCAAAACTATGCCAGAATTAGGAGACACCCATTTAAATTCTGGAAAATTGGGGATAAAGTATAAATGGTCATTTTTATAAGAATCATTACCCTCATTATGTGGGGAGAAAGGAACCCTTCTACACTGCTGGTGGGAATGCCGACAAGTTCAGCCCTTTTGGAAAACAATATGGACGATACTCAAAAAACTAGAGGTTGAGCTTCCATTTGACCCAGCAATATCACTGCCGGGAATATATCCCAGAGGAGCAAAAAAGTATAGTTGAAATGACATCTGCACTTATATGTTCATCGCAGCACTGTTTACAATAGCCAGAATCTGGAAAAAACCTGTGTGCCCTAGAACAGATGACTGGCTGAAGAAACTTTGGTACATCTATACAATGGAATACTATGCAGCTGTTAGAAAAAATGAGGTCATGAAGTTTGCATATAAGTGGATCAGCATGGAAAGTATCATGCTAAGTGAAATGAGTCACAAAGAGAGAGAGAGACATAGAAAGATTGCGCTCATCTGTGGAATATAGAATAATAGACTAGGAGTCTAACACCCAAGAATAGTAGAAATAAGTACCAGGAGGCTGTCTCCATGGCTTGGAGGCTGGTCTCCCATCCTGGGCAACTCAGAGAAGGGAACACCAAGTGAAATGTGGCTGGAGGTCATACGGGGGAAGGGTGACCCATGCCGAATGTAGACTAGAGACTGAACACAAAGGCCACTCAACACCTTTATTGCAAACCACAACACCTAATCAGAGAGAGAGAACAAAAGGGAATACCCTGCCATAGTGGCAGTGTGGGGTTGGGGGAGACAGGACTGGGGAGGGTGGGAGGGATCCTGGGTTTACTGGTGGTGGAGAATGGGCACTGGTGAAGGGATGGGTTCTCGAACTTTGTATGGGGGAAACATGAGCACAAAAATGTATAAATCTGTAAATGCACCCTCACAGTGATTCACTAATAAAAAATAAATTAAAAAAAAGAATCATTACCCTCATTTATGTTGAAGACTGAAAATATGTTTACAGAGGAATTTAGATAAATTAGCAGATTCCATAAGGTAAATGCAATACTTTGAATAAAAGGTTTTGGGAGTATGATTTCTAAAAAAACATAGCTACTACTGCAGATAATGATGCTAAATTGAATTGGCCACTGATGTGACCTTAAATAGGCCTAGAATAATTATAATAGGATTGGTTTTCATATTTAGCGTACCAATATATAATAGTACAATAGGTTATGGTGTAGCCATAAACAGAATATATTAAAATTTTCTGAAAAGATATATTTTGGCCTTTTGTAGTTTGATAGAATCTTTTGTAGTTTGAAAAGGCCATTTTGGGTTTGGGTAAATGATTAAAGGGTTGAATTCATGCTTTGCATGCAGAAACCCCAGTTTCTGTCCCAAGGTTTGAGTTGGACACTGCACGGTTCCCTGAATAGTACCAAACCAGGAGGGGAGGGAGGGGGAGAAAGGGGAGAGAGAAGGTGGGAGGGAAGGAAGGAAGGAAGGAAGGAAGGAAGGAAGGAAGGAAGGAAGGAAGGAAGGAAGGAAGGAAGGAAGGAAGGAAGGAAGGAAGGAAGGAAGGAAGGAAGGGAGGGAGGGAGGGAGGGAGGGAGGGAGGGAGGGAGGGAGGGAGGGAGGGAGGAAGGAAGAAAAAAGGGAGGAATGGAGGAAGGGAGGAAGGAAGGATAAGTTTGCAAGAAGTGAAACAATATTGAAAGAAATAAAGCAAGTAGATGTATAGAGAAATGAGATCTAAAAAGACAAATATTTGCAAGTTATGAGTTAGGGAGTAAATGAGGTAAATCAATGGTTTAAAAAGGCAATCTTTTTCAGGAAGAAGGCACTCAGGGATTCTAGGGCCTACTCCTTGCATCACTCCTGGCACTGCTATGGATTGAACTAGGGTTAGTGGCATGCAAGGCAAACACCCCATCTCCTCTAATCCCTGAGAGAGGCAGTTCTTACAGGACATGGATTGTGAAATAGATGAGAAAAGCCTTGTTATGGTATTATGCACTTGTCTAAGCAATCCACACATAACAATTCATTTAAGCCTAGCCAAAGTCATGTGAGGTGGCCATTAATATTATTAGAATTATCCAATTTTATGGATGTAGATACTGGAGCACAGAGAGATTACAAAACTGGCCTAAGGATATATATCAGAGCCAGGATTGTAGATTTCTATTAGGCTTACCAGCTCCTGAGTCTACATTTTTAAACTATTACATTAATTACAATTAATTACAAATTTAAAATAATATGAATTTTATTGGGCTGGAGCAATAGCACAGTGGGTAGGGCGTTTGTTCAATTCTTCTGTCCCTCTCAGAGAGCCTGGCAAGCTACCAAGAGTATCCTGCCCGCACGGCAGAGCCTGGCAAGCTCCCCATGGCATATTCAATATGCCAAAAACAGTAACAACAAGTCTTACAATGGAGACATTACTGGTGCCCGCTCGAGCAAATCAATGAGCAACAGGATAACAGTGATGACAGTGATACAGTGATGAATTTTATTAAAGATCCAAACAAATTTTGCCAAATTTATATCCAAATATGAGAGCAATTCCATTTTCTTTCTGTATGATAAATAAGTACCAAAAATACACTTTAACACCCTACATTAATAAAGAAGCATCACAGGTTAGGAATTATACAACAGACATAGCACGCATGTGCATGTAGACATATGCACAAACATATTTGTTGCAGTGTTTGTGTTCACAAAAGAAGAAATCAATCTAACTGTTTAGCAATACTAGACCAATTATATAGATTCATTTTTATCCATGCAATAGTCACATCCTTCAAGATAAGAGTGAGAACTATATGTATTAGTACACGGGATGATTTCCAAAATATATTGTTCACTATTAAAAATAAAAAACAAGCCGGGTAGAGTATTCTTGGTGAGGCATTCATTTCATGAAGTTTTTTCACTATATCCCACCATTGTCTTCGGGCTTGGAGGGTTTCTTCTGATAGGTCTGCTGTGAATCTAAGGGGTGCGCCTTTGTATATGATCTCCGTCTTTGATCTTGCTGCTTGCAGTATTGTGTCTCTATCCACGGCATTCATCATTCTGACTATGATATGCCTTGGGGATTTTCTATTTGGGTCCCTTTCAGCTGGCACCCTTCGGACTCCTTGTATCTGGATATCCGCATTCTTTAGCTCTGGGAATTTTTTAGCAATGATGTCTTTAATGGTGTTTTTTTCATTGGGATTGGTTCTGTGTGGTTCCGGCACTCCCATGATTCTTATGTTGCTTCTCCTGTGGTCGTCCCCTAGAACTCTAATTCGCTCTAGAGCCATTTTGAGGTCTTTTGCCATTATTTGTTGTTGCCTATATGCTTTGTGCAGCTCATCTTCAAGCTCATTGATTCTGTCTTCGGCTGTAGTCATTCTACAATTGAGGGCTCCTACGGAGTTTTTAATTTCATCTACTGATTCTTTTAGTTGTGTGACTTCTGTTCGTAGTTTTGAGATTTCTGCTCTCATTTCTTCCTGGATTATCTTGGTGGAGCGTTCCAATGCTGCATCCATATCCTCCCTTAATTTATTGGAAGTTCGTTCCATAGTTTCTTTGAGTTCGTGAACCATCCTCACAATTTCCTCTCTGAATTCTTTATCCGAGAGGAGGTTGTATTTCTGGGGAACCACTGCTGAGGTTAATGAGATATTTTCTTGGATCTCTCCTGGTGGTGGGGATTTTCGCTGTTTCTTCATGTTGTTATGGGCTTTACTATCCGGTGGTCTCCTTAGCTTTGGAGGAGTCACAACTGAGGATGTGGAGCTATACTCTTTTTACAAAGGATTTTTCTGTGCAAGTTGATGTGTTCACTGACCGTTTTTGTGAAATTAGGGTAGGGTAGGTTAGTTGACTACTAAAATATAGTGACTTAGATGACGAGGGAATTCTTCAGAGTAGTGGGTTTTATCAGTTATGGCCGAAAGATTACGCATGGAAAGGTAAAGAAATAACTGCGGCCGCGTTAGCGGCCTGTGCTCCGAAAATAGGCCACGCCCACTTTGAGGCCACGCCCCTATGGTGAGGACACGCCCCTAACCTGCAGAGTTGGGGGAGGTCAGGAACAGAAGGCAGCGGCCCAAAGGTGCCAGGTGGGGGTGGGGGCGGTGGGGCAAGCCCCAAACTGCAGGCAGGGCGCGGGGAGGGGGCTTCTCCGCGCTGGGCAGTGTCTTGGAGGGGATTCATCGCAGCACTGTTTACAATAGCCAGAATCTGGAAAAAACCCAAGTGCCCTAGAACAGATGACTGCTGAAGAAACTTTGGTACATCTATACAATGGAATACTATGCAGCTGTTAGAAAAAATGTGGTCATGAAGTTTGCATATAAGTGGATCAGCATGGAAAGTATCATGCTAAGTGAAATGAGTCAGAAAGAGAGAGACAGACATAGAAAGATTGCACTCATCTGTGGAATATAGAATAATAGACTAGAAGTCTAATACCCAAGAATAGTAGAAATAAGTACTAGGAGGTTGACTCCATGGCTTGGAGGCTGATCTCTCATTCTGGGAAACTCATAGAAGGGAGCACCAAGTAAAATGTGGTCGGAGGTCATGCGGGGGAGGAGTGACACGAGCCGAATGTAGACTAGAGACTGAACACAATGGCTGCTCAACACCTTTATTACAAATCACAACACCTAATCAGAGAGAGAGAACTAAAGGGAATACCCTGCCATAGTGGCAGTTTGGGGTGGGGGGAGACGGGACTGGGGAGGGTGGGAGGGACCCTGGGTTTACTGGTGGTGGGGAATGGGCACTGGTGAAGGGATGGGTTATCGAACTCTGTATGGGGGAAACATGAGCACAAAAATGTATAAATCTGTAACTGTACCCCCACGTTGATTTACTGATTAAAAATAAACTATTAAAAAAATTTTAAGAAATAAAAAACAAGGATCAGATGGGTGAATGATTTCTCCTTGCTCATCCTGAACTACCCTCCACTTTTCTTTGCTCTTTACCCTGAAGAACAACCATTTACCAGACTCAGATTGAGTTACTGATTGAGTTTGGTCAGTAGGACTCCAAGGATGGCAGGGTGAGGTCTGAGTGTTCCTTCCCTCGCTGCCTCATCACAGCAATTTCCCTCTATGACTTCTTCCTTCCAGGTTCAGAAACTCACCTCCTTCTTTGTTTCTGAAATATATAATAGCTACACCACCAAAATCCTTGTGATTCTCCTATATTATAGCTTTTATATCTGGTGATAATTTCTTTGTAAAGAGGCAGTCCTTTAATTTTCCAAACTGGAGAGTGCATTCTGTTTCCTGTTATGACTCATTTATGTTGTTTATTTTTATTTTTTATGATTATTTTGGTTTGGGCGTGGTGTTTAGGGTTTACTCCTGACTCTGCACTTAAGAACCACTCCTGATGGGCTTGGGGAACCATGTGGGGTGTGGGGGATCAGACCCAGATCCATCACAATCAAGTCAAAAGCCCTACCCACTGTGTACTATCACTCAGACCTATACATTATTACTTTAATAATAAGAGTGATGAGATGTATAAATGTTTAAGTATGCAGATAATACATTTATAAGTGCTTACTGAGAATGCTCCTAATAACCAAGAGGGAAATAAAATGTCACTGGGGATTGGGAATGGACAGAAGTCTCATATTCATGGTGCATCATTTCATACTGTTTATCATTTCCATTTAATAATAAATAAACTTTAGTTATTAATACATCAGTGTAATATCCATTAATAAAAGTAATAAAGTAAAATGTTAAGAAAATAATCCATGAATTGGAGTGGTAGTCCAGGGAGTAGGAACCTTGCCTTGCATGCAGTCAAACCAGGTTCAATCTCTGGAACTCTGTTTGGTCCCCCAGTCCCCAACAGGAGTAATTACTGAGTAAACCCTGAGCACCACTGGGCATGGCCCAAAAACAAAGCAAAAAAGAATAGAAAAAGAATTTAAACCTGACCTCCAACATGAGAAAACTCTATGATGAAACTGTCCCTAAAGCCCCAAATCTCACTTAGATAATGTTTGTGGCAGTTCATGAAGCTGAATGCACTTGGATAAAGGTAGGTTCTCCTTAAATATTAGTTTGCAACTATTCCATAGGCTCTAGCATAATGTAATATATATACACGAACCTTTACTTTCTATTTTAACTTTATCATTAAATTAGTGAGGTTTCTTGTTATTTAGGCTTAAATCACAGATAACAATTCACAGACTAATCACAGTCTCCATTTGGACTAACTGTAACAATTTCTCAAGTTTACCTTTGACTTTTTTTTTAGTATCCCGCCCACATGGCAGAGCCTAGCAAGCTCCCCGTGGTGTATTCGATATGCCAAAAACACTAACGATAGGTCTCATTCCCCTGACCCTGAAAGAGCCTCCAATTATTGGGAAAGATGAGTAAGGAGAGGCTGCTAAAATCTCAGGGCTAATTGTAATAGAGATGTTACTGGTGCCCGCTCGAGTAAATTGACAAACAACAGGATGACAGTGACAGTGACAGTGACCTTTGGCTTTATGAAATGAAAAACTCACCTATGATGCTGAGCACTGGTGACGACGACAGGATGCAGGAAAGGAGCCTTACTGTCAGGACTCAAAACTTCCTTCTTATCTGAATCAACAGTTTTGCAAGCTGTGAATACAAAAATTAAGTTGTCTTTTTTTTTTTTGGCAACAATTTTGCAAAGGCATATGCTTCAAACTCAAATGACTTCACTTCAAATTGAAATT
Source organism: Sorex araneus (assembly GCF_027595985.1). NCBI lineage: Eukaryota > Metazoa > Chordata > Mammalia > Eulipotyphla > Soricidae > Sorex > Sorex araneus. The sequence continues at coordinate 82,454,665 of NC_073304.1, forward strand.
AAGAAATGTTTTGAAGCATAGTCATTTGATAATAATTTGCTTCAAAATAAGCAGCATGCTTATTTTTAATGGGATACACATTCCTTAACATGTGACTCAACAGTTTGGTAAATGAAAAAGCAAAGTGCTCTCAAAAAACAGTCCTCAAATATATTCCAGTTTGGAGGCCCAATCATTATGTTTGTTGTTATTTGGGTTGCCTTTTTATGACTCTCTGTGCAAACCCCACCATTTCCTTTGTTGCAGTGATATTGAAGACTGAAAGAGGAACTGTGTTTCCACAAAGAATCCTCTCTGGATTTCAGTATGTTTCAGCTATCAGAACCGGATTGTTTTCCTCTCTCCTTCCCTTTCTCCCTCCCCCTCTCCCTACTCCCTCTTCCCCTACCTTTCTTCCTCTCCCACACTTTCCCTTACTCTCCCTGTCCTTCTTCCTCTCTTTCTCTTCTCCTCTCTATCTTTTTTTTTCCTCCTCTCTCTCCTCCTCCTTCCACTCCTCTTCTCCCCTCTCCCACCACTGGTTATCTTATAAAAGAATTACCCTCTGACAATACACCTGAAATCCACAACCTTCACCAAATTATAACTTTATAGAAGCCAATAGCATTGGAAAACTAATCAAGACCAGAGGTCAGAAAGATAAATATCTTAGAATATACAAAGTTTCTAAGTTATTTGTTGATTTTTTAACTTGCAAATATATATATATACATATATATAAAGCTTTTGGTGGGAGGAGGCTGTCTATTGCATTTTTTGCTTGCAATTTTGGCACTTCTAGTAATCTTAGTGTATAGGAAAATCCAGCATATGAAATACTGCCTTGATTTCATTAGCAATCCTTTTTGTACAATGTTAAACTGGAAACCATAGCCTTCTTCCTCAAAAATCTCAGTTGTTTCACTTAATTTTTACTATTAGGAAAATACCAGTTATATCCAATTATTGAGTAAAATGCATTCCATAGAACTGCAGAATCTTAAAGAGTTGGTTATTAAAAGTGAAGGTAGACAAACAATAAACTAAAATAAATGACTGCCTCACTATTTAAGCTGCTTGACAACTCAAGATTAACCCAGCTTTGAACTGCTTTTTGCATTATATGTAAATTGGTTAAATTTTAAAACGTACTTCATAGTTTTTTTTGTTTTTAATTCACACAAACCAGTAATTAATTGCTTCATTTATTCAAGGTAAGACCTTTATTCTTTGTAAGTCTATAGAGCATTGTTAAGGGGGTTCCAGGGCCATTGTAAGCAATATTCCACCTTTTGCTCTCAGACCCAGCTGTCAGGGGCCAGCAGGACCATCTTGGTAGTACTTCAGGAACCCTGTGGTGGTTGGAATCAAAACTGAGTCCTCCACATTCCAGGCATGGGCTACCACCCTTTGAGTTAGCTTTTCAGGCAAAAGTAACTTGAACTTGGGGCTGGAGCAATAGCACAGCGGGTAGGGCATTTGCCTTGCATGTAGCAGACATGGGTTCAATTCCCAGCATCCCATATGGCTTCCTGGGCACCGCCAGGAGTAATTCCTGAGAACATGAGCCAGGAAAAACCCCTGTGCATCTCCAGATGTGATGCAAAAAAAAATAGTAACCTGAACTTTAATTTTTTTTTCTTTAGTTTTTAGGATTTGGGGGGAATGTCACACCTGGTGGTATTCAGGGCATATTCCTACCTCTGAGCTCAGAGATCACTCCTGGTAGACTCAGGGGACCCTATCGGGTGCTGAGATTGAACCTGGGTGAGCCACGTGTGAGGCAAGTGCCCTACTTGCTGTACTATCACTCTGGCCCCCATATCTTGAACTTTTAATATGAATAATAATAGTTACAACAACCATTTTTCAAGTGTGGGTATGTATTATGTATTTTATGTATATTGTTTCTAAACCTTAGCACAGCTGCCCATCTGGACAAGTATTAAAATGCCCATTTTACAGAAAAGAAAACATCCCAAACTTTTAAATAACCCAGGAGAAAACACAATATCATTTCTTCCAAATTTCTGCAATGTTTTAGTGTATGATGCATCAAATTAATTGTGTCTAGTCATGCAACCATTTTAACTGATTTATTTACTGACTCAATCAGTATTGTTTACTCATTGTATTACATTTGAGGAGACACAACTTGATCTCTGAAAAACTATGCTAAATGTAGGGAAACAATGGAGTGTAAATTGGTTTATGTCCTCATAAAGATTACATTCACAAGGACACCAACTGAACTATCTTAATAAAGAAGTTGATGAACTTTTTCTAGAGGAAGAAGCTGGAGTTTCATTATGTAAGTTTCATGGCCTACCAAATGTTGAGTGAATTTGTGAAAAGTCAAATACACATGACTGACAAAATTGTCTTTCTCCTGGTTTCAAAGTCGCCATATTTTAGACCAGTGGTCTTCAACCACAACAGATTGGTGCTAATTTGTAGCTGTAGAAAGATTGAAAACCACAGAGGAAGGAAGGAAGGAAGGAAGGAAGGAAGGAAGGAAGGAAGGAAGGAAGGAAGGAAGGAAGGAAGGAAGGAAGGAAGGAAGGAAGGAAGGAAGGAAGGAAGGAAGGAAGGAAGGAAGGAGGGAAGGAGGGAGGGAGGGAGGGAGGGAGGGAGGGAGGGAGGGAGGGAGGGAGGGAAGGGAGGGAGGGAGGGAGGGAGGGAAAGAGAGAGAGAGAGAGAGAGAGAGAAAGAAAGAGAGAAAGAAAGAAAGAAAGAAAGAAAGAAAGAAAGAAAGAAAGAAAGAAAGAAAGAAAGAAAGAAAGAAAGAAAGAAAGAAAGAAAGAAAGAAAGAAAGAAAGAAAGAAAGAAAGAAAGAAAGAAAGAAAGAAAGAAAGAAAGAAAGAAAGGAAAGAAAGAAAACACTAAACTACCAGCTTGGTAGATGGTGCTGGTCTGCAGATGTTGAAAGTTGAAGAGTCTAAAAGAAACAGTATGATTAAGTTGGTGAGTTGGTTCCAAGAGTCACTCCACATTAAAATGGATGATCATTCTATAATATTTCTTACGGTATACTTTTTGAAAATGAAGAGATAGACTAGAGACTAAACTTTAGTGTAGATACTGTCTCTTGTCTTCATCACATAATGGAAGTTTTCACACAAGTCATGGAATAAGAAGCCTAATGCCACCATTCAGGCATTGCCTCACTCTTTCAAGCTCTTCCCGGTGAGTTTTGTGGCACTGAAGAAACCAAGGAGCATATTTTTCTTGCCATCGTACTTGCTGTTTTTAGTCTTTATCTGGCAGCATGCCTGGAGTGTGAGGGTTGGTCTCCAGATAGATCTTTAAGTCTTTCTCCTTGCCAATTACCATCACTCAAATACCCTCATTATCCGTGGGTATCTTACACTCAGGGTTACACCTCCTTTTTATTCCACTTCCAAAAGTAGAATTTCTAAAATAGATGCTTCTATTAATGATGTCATTCAGATGACCATTTCTATGTGTCTAAAGATAGAATTGGAAAGATAGCAATTTCTGAAAGAATAGGTAAATAACACAATAATATTTCATATCCAAAATTGCATTACCTATATTTAAAATGACATAAAAATTAATTCTCTATGAAGGACCTTGGGGTTTTAAAACTAAAATTATCTGCTAAGGGGTTGATATCAATGGTATATAAAGCACTGGTTGAACTCTACAAGAAGAAAACATCCAACCCCATCAAAAAATGGGGCAAAGAAATGAACAGAAACTTTACCAAGGAAGAAATACGAATGGCCAAAAGGCACATGAAAAAGTGCTCTACATCACTAATCATCAGAGAGATGCAGATCAAAACAACCATGAGATACCACCTCACACCACAGAGACTAGCACACATCCAAAAGAACAAAAGCAACCGCTGTTGGAGAGGATGTGGGGAGAAAGGGAATTCGGACTGGTTCAGCCCTTCTGGAAAACAATATGGACGATTCCCAAAAAATTAGATATTGGGCTCCCGTTTGACCCAGCAATACCACTGCTGGGAATATATCTCAGAGAGGCAAAAAAGTATAATTGAAATGACATCTGCACATGTATGTTCATCGCAGCACTATTTACAATAGCCAGAATCTGGAAAAAACCCGAATGCCCTAGAACGGATGACTGGTTGAGGAAACTTTGGTACATCTATACGATGGAATACTATGCAGCTGTTAGAAAAAAGGAGGTCATGAATTTTGTATTTAAGTGGATGGGCATGAAAAGTTTCATGCTGAGTGAAATGAGTCAGAAAGAGAGAGACAGACATAGAAAGATTGCACTCATCTATGGTATATAGAATAACAGAGTGGGAGACTAACACCCAAGAATTGTAGAAATAAGACCAGGAGGTTGATTCCATGGCTTGGAGGCTGGCCTCACATTCTGGGGAAAGGGCAACTCAGAGAAGGGATCACCAACTATAATGTAGTCGAAGGCCATGTGGGGGAAGGGAGTTGCGGGCTGAATGAGGGCTAGAGACTGAGCACAGTGGATACTCAACACCTTTATTGCAAACCACAACAGCTAATTAGAGAGAGAGAACAGAAGGGAATGCCCTGCCACAGTGGCAGCGTGGGGTGGGGGAAGTGGGTTTGGGGAGGGTGGGAGGGATGCTGGGTTTACTGGTGGTGGAGAATGGGCACTGGTGAAGGGATGGGGTCCCGAACTTTGTATGAGGGAAACATAAGCACAAAAGTGTATAAATCTGTAACAGTACCCTCACGGTGATTCACTAATTAAAAATAAATAAATTAAAAAATATATATATAAATAAAATAAATTTCTGAAAACTAAAAAAAACATACTTAAATCTAAAAAATATTAACTTGACGTTTTTTAAAATGCAGATGCATTCATTTCTTCACATTGTACTTTTAAGTGCTTAATATGTACTAAGATAGATATCTAGGACACTTTAAAAAAAATAGGATTTTTCTTCTCAAGTAATTCAGAAGTCAGTAGGAGTCCACAGGAGTTGGGGGGAAAATTCAGTAATTCTCTGTACAATCCTATAATGGAAACCCAGATGTGTATTGGATAGAGAGGGCAAGAACCCACAGGAAGAAGAAATAAAAACTAAAATTATCTGCATATGTATTGGGTTCTTGATTTTGCTCACAAATTTTTAGTTATTCATTTATTTTTGATTTGGGGCTACACCCACAGTCATCAGGGCTTACCCTGGCTCTGTATTCAGGGATCACTTCAGATAATGCTCAGGGGACCATTTGTGGTGCCAAGAATTGAACCCAGTCAACTAGAAACAAGCAAATGCTTTAACCCCTGTACTATCTCTCTGGCCCCCTGTCTCTGAGTATTTAAAAAAAAAACAATTTATTTGATCACACAAGCATTATCATCACTTTATTGAAATGACATAATTTGAGAGCTCTCCATTGTTCTCACATATGTGCCTCCTGCTCTACAGTTTTATACCACAAATGAATCATTATCTTGAGTTACAGGATTTAACTATATTTCTAGCCCCCAAAACCAAGCCTGATGTGCACAAGTGTATACTTTACCATTGAGTCCTGTCCGGGTATTCTGTGGACTCATTGTGAAATAGTTGCTCATCCTTTCTTTTGAATAATGCAAGGAGTTATTTTGTAACCTGCCCCTCAGTGTAGTTTTTGTGGGTGTCACGTGACTGCACTCTGATTGTACTGATATACTAGTACTTGTACCAGAATATCAAAAAGAGCCATCATGGGCTCAAGTTGATAGTGCAATGGGTAAGGGATCTTGCCTTGCAAGTATCCCACCTGGGTTCTATCCCTGGCACTATGTATGGTCTCATGAGTCTGCCAGGAGTGATCCTGGGTGTAGAGCCAAGAGTAAGTCCTGCACAGGCTAGTTGTAACCCAAAAATATAGAACAAAACAAGAGAAGTTGTTTCCTCCTCATATTATCACATTAAAGTTAAATTACCCTTCACATAGTGTAAATTCTTTTGGATTTTCCTAAATTAAATTTTTGGTTGTTGAAATCTCCAGGCTCTCACACAGTTGGAAATGGACGACCTTCCCCCAATCTCCCTATGCTTCTGGTAGCCTGGCAGTCATGCCCATGAACTGCCTCTGGTGCCATATAATTTCATTACTGGCCTCATAAATAAGTATCTCTGAAAATAGCAACACAGATCAGCACACCATAGAGATGCCTCCAGATCCCACACCAGGTTCTCTTACCTCTTACAGGGCAACCCAGAAGAGTATAGGTTTTTTTCTCCTCCCAGACCCAACAGAGCCCTAGCCACTGAAAACCTCCAGAACCCAATAGCTGCTGCTGTGTCACCGCATTTAAAATTTTAGAATCCCTGGAGTGACATTTCATACTCTATACTACTGATGTGCCAAGAATAGCACACCACATTTGATGGGGTGTAAAGTAGAAGAAATAAATCTTTTGAAGATATATATATATATATATAATATGAATATTATATATATATACACACACACAAGGCTCAAACTTTAACAAAATGTTTATACAAGGGCTTACACAAGGGCTTAATGACTCCATGGTTAAATACAACAATCTTCACACATTTTAATCTAAGGAAAATTTTTGGATCATTTTTGCAGATTATTCCTAACAAGCAATGCAAAATAAATTACTTAGGTTCAGTTTGGGAGCAGGGTTTGGGGGTCACGGTGGAAACATTCAAAATATGGTGGTGGGAAAATGTACTGGTAGAAGGATTGGTGTTGGAATACTAAATGTAATAAATTATTGAGAGCAACTTCATAAAAATAATTTTTTTTTTGCTTTTTGGGTCACACCTGGCGATGCACAGGGGTTACTCCTGGCTCTGCACTCAGGAATTACCCCTGACCGTGCTCAGGGGACCATATGGGATGCTGGGATTTGAACCCGGGTCGGCCACGTGCAAGGCAAATGCCCTACCCGCTGTGCTATCTCTCCAGGCCCTAAAATTATTTTCAAACTAATAATTAAAAATTTAATTTTTTGGTTGTTAAATTAGTATTATCTTTATAGTATCAATATAAAATTACTGCATCCTGCCACTAATGTACCCATGAATCTTCACCTGTGCCTGCATGTAACCTCAGTGTGTCACCTTATCCCTCACTGTTTGTTGATCAGTGCTATAATTTCAAGTCAGAGTTTGTCATTGTTTGGTAATGTGATATTGGCTAGGATATTGTGTTTTCTCTATTGCTCATATTTATTCTTTTTTAATAAGAAAGTAGCTTATAGTGAAATACTTCTCTTTTTACATTATATGAATATCTGTTTCCCCAATTTTTTCCACTAACTTTACCAAGTCTTCCCAGAATTATTTTTCTATGATAATTGTAACATTAAAATATAAATTTTGGAATCATAGAGCTAGTACAGAAGGTAAGGAACTTCCCTTGCCTGTGGCTAATCTGGGTTTGTTCCCTGGCACTCCATATGGTCATGAGCCCTGCCAGGGGTGATTTCCGAATGCAGACATAGGACTAAGCTCTAAGCTAGGTGTGGTACAAAAACAAAAACAAATTTTTTATTTTATCATTCTTTCTGTATTTATGAGCTGACACACTACTGTAGTAAGATATCTTCTCATTAAGGGGCTGGAGCGATAGTACAGCGAGTAGGGCATTTGCCTTACACATGGCCAACCCGGATTCAATTCTCAGCATCCCATATGGTCCCCCGAGCACCACCAGGAGGAATTCCTGAGTTCAGAGCCAGGAGTAACCCCTGTGTATCACCAGGTGTGACCAAAAAAGAAAAAATAAAAAGATATCTTCTCTTTGGCTTATGGGTGTGACCCCTGGGTGGTCAGAGGCTGGGGGAAGCAGGCAGAGGGTCTATGCTCCCGGGTCCCATTGAGCCCAGAGTCCAAAATTACAAAGTTTCGCATTACCTAGGTTCTGTGGGACTTCACTCATGCTTGACACTCAGCCCGGTGGAAAGCAGCCTGGAGCATGGTGGTGGTTGGGTAGTGGAGGTTGGCTACAGGTCTGGGCCCCTTGGGGTGGGAAGGGCTCTCACCCGACCTCCCTCTGGGTGCCCCAAGTGGAAACAGCCTCTAGCATGGAGTCCAGTGGCAGGGTTATGGGAGCCTCAATTTATGCCCCATAAGTCATACCCATAAGCCACCTCCTGCCGGGGCCAGATAATCTTGGCAGCCGACCTCCACTACTCAACTGCTGCCAGGTTCCAGGCTGCATTCCACACGCTTGGGCCGAGCCTGAAGCATGAGTGAAGTCCCATGGAACCCAGGTAACAGGGAACTTAGTAATCTTGGACTCTGGGCTCAATGGGACCTGGGAGCAGAGATCTTCTGCCTGCTTCTCCCAGCCTCCGGCCACCCAGGGGTCACACCCATAAGCCACCTCCTGCCAAGCCAGATAATCTCCTCATCGGCCACCCTCCAGAACTCGCAGCAGCTTCTCCTGGAAGGGAGCATAAATTGAGGCTCCCATAACCCTGCCACTGGACTCCACGCCAGAGGCTGTTTCCACTCAGGGCGCCCCAGAGAGGGGCAGGTGAGAGCCCTCCCGCCCCAAGGGACCCAGACCTAGCAGTCCATCTCCACTACCCAACTGCTGCCATACTTCAGGCCACTTTCCATATGCTCAGGCCGAGCCTTATGCACGAGTGAACATATTCCTGGACCACGTGGCCACAAAGTGTGACACATCATAGGACACTCCCTACCCATTTTCCATAAAATCATAGAGGTATATATATATATCTACCTATATACATATATATACACCTATATATGTATACATATATATGTATATATGTGTGTGTGTATATATATATACATATATATATATGCCTCTCAGAGAGCCCGACAAGCTACCAAGAATATTTTCCCACACAGCAGAGCCTGGCAAGCTCCCCGTTCCATATTCGATATGCCAAAAACAGTAACAGTAACAGGTCTCATTCCCCTGACTCTGAAAGAGCCTCCAATCTTTGGGAAAGACAAGTAAGGAGAGGCTGCTAAAATCTCAGGGCTGAGACAAATGGAGACATTACTGGCACCCGCTCAAGTAAATCAATGAACAATGGATGACAGTGATACAGTGATCTTCTCATTAATTTATTTGCTATTATAGACTCAAATACTCTTATTCAGCAGATTATAATCCTTTACTTTCCTTTTTTGTTTTGATCGTCAAATTAGATAAGATTCATAGAAGTGGTCCTGAGGGATAGTACAGTGGGGAGGGTGCTTGCCTTGCATATGGCTGACCAGGATTCAATCACCAGCCCCCCATATGATCCCCTGAGCTTTTCAGAAGTCATCTCTGAACACAGATCCAGGAGTAAATGCGTAGCACCACTAGCAGTAGGCCAAAAACCAAAATATTAAAAAAGATTAATGGAAGTCCTTTCAAGTTGGTTCCTATGTCCCCATTGACAAGTCTCCATAATTTCTTATAAGTACTACTCATATAGAGATAACCAAATGTTCCTGGATCACTTTGTATCATTTACATCCATGGAACATCACTGTATCACTGTATCACTGTCATCCCATTGTTCATTGATTTGCTCAAGCGGGCACCAGTAATGTCTCCATTGTGAGACTTGTTGTTACTGTTTTTGGCATATCCAATACTCCACGGGTAGCTTGCCAGGCTCTGCTGTGCAGGCATGATACTCTTGGTAGTTTGCCGGGCTCTCCAAGAGGGACGGAGGAATCGAACCCAGGTCGGCCACGTGCAAGGCAAACACCCTACCCACTGTGCTCTTGCTCCAGTCCATCCATGGAATATGTAAGAATTATTATAAATCAATAATTCTTCAAGATACTTATGAGATTTTTATTATTACTGTTCCCATTATATAGATGATGAAACTAAGACAAAGGTCTCCAGCACCTCAAAGTAATAGAGATGCTCGATGGGGGAAGTCACCAGTGTTGCTGCTTTTGTTCAGTCTCCACCTCTGTTATACCTACTACTGCCAAACCTACAAAATTAATGAATGACATATTTCAAATGAAAACACTGAATGTCTTCCACCCCACAGCAATGACTTGGCACCTTGCACTCATACACAAAATATTTACTAAAATTAACAGTATTAAATTAACGAAGAACTAATGAATGAACCCTATCCCTGCCTCCTCCTTAGTCACTTTAAAAAATGTTTTATTAGTGAATCACCTCGTGAGGTACAGTTACAAACTTATGAACTTTCATGTTTCCATTTCAGTTATGCAGTGATCATTTATATCCCTCCACCAGCGCCCATTCTCCTCCACCAATGTTCCCAGTATCCCTCCCACCACCCCCACCCCAACCCCTGGAGAAACAGGGGGAAGATTTTAAAAAGGAGGGGAAGATATATAGACTGAGGACTCAAGATGATGGAGAAGATGAAAACAATACTTGGAATGGGAATTCTATTCAACAGATGTAGTGACGAGTGCAATATGTGCAATAATCATTGTTTCTCTTATGATTTAATTCAACTAAAATTCTGCTGGAGAAGTGGGACTGCTTTATGTTTTTCAACTGATCTATAAAGTCTCCTTATTCCTGCTTAGTGGGTTAAAGTTGTTTAACTCAGACAAGTCAAGAGATAAAATAACTAGCTGCTAGGTCCTTGCATATGGTAACCAACTGCTAGAAGCTTAAAAGAATCAGAAGGTCTGCCACAGCCTCCCCTTCTCAGCTTTCTTACTCAGTATTTCATATTCCTCCTAACCCTGTACTCTCAGATGGTATGTTTTGTTTAGAGCTATTTTGCTCCAAAACTCTTAAGTCCATTCTTAAGTAAATGTATGTCCCTGAGAAATTTGACTGTGAGTCAGAACATTTTAACTAGCCAATCAGATAATAATTTATCTCTTTTTGCTCATCAGCTGCAAGCAAAATCTTGTAGTTTTTAATCTTAAAATACTGAATAAAAAATCTTTTCCAAAAATTAAAAAAAAAATTCCCTGCCTCTGTGGCAGGGAATTCCCTTTTGTTCTCTCTCCTGTTGGATGTTGTAGTTTGCAATAGAGGTATTGAGTGGCCATCATGTTAGGTCTATAGTCTGCTTTCAGCATGCAGCTTTCAACCCGAGTGAGTCCTCTCAACATTCTCTACTAGGTGTTCCCTTCTCTATCTTAGCTGCTTTTGACACTTTTTCAATGCTTTGGACAATGAATGATTCTGCGCATGAAGTGAGAAGAGAAGAAAACAAGTGTGCTAACGGAACTTTTAGTGCAGATGTGTTGGGATGCTTCTCTGAATATCTGCTTCCACTGCCAATGTGCTTATTCACTCAGGGAACTTCCACTTGAACATCTGAAATTCCAATTTCATCATCGCTAATTCACTGTCTGCGTTCTCTTAGCTCTTAGAACTACTCTTTCTTTCTCCAAGAAAATACCCAAACCCTGGGCCAGAGCGATAGCACAGCGGGTAGGGCGTTTGCCTTGCATGCGGCCGACCCGGGTTCGATCCCCGGCATCCCATATGATCCCCCAAGCACCGCCAGGAGTAATTCCTGAGTGCAAAGCCAGGAGTAACCGCTGAGCATTGCTGGGTGTGACCAAAAAAGCAAAAAAAAGAAAAAAAGAAAATACCCAAACCCTGTAGCACTTTCTTTACTCCATGCCTTGTATCTTAAAGGGTTTTAGTAACTCAAATACAGGTATCTCTGGTTTTTAGAAACCTTTTTTATGCGTTTTCACTTGTGAAAGACCAATGTTAGTACCTGTTTTAGCAAGGACAGAAATAAAAGAGAAAAGATCCTGCAGAGGTAGTTTTATAGCAGTTGCTCTGGCGGTAGCAAGCACTCACTCAGCTCCTTCCCAGAACCGGTTATAGAAGCTGCGTCTTTATTATACCATTCATCCTTTTATTGTAGGCTAGTGGTATTTTAGATTCCAACTGATATTTGGCAAGTTATTTTGGGGGAGCTTAGAATACCTAAGCATTTTACCCAATAAAGTAATGGTTATTGCTTCTTTGCTTTACACCATTTCAGCTTCAGTAACACCAGAAAGGAATCTTTACTTTTGTTTTTGGGCCACATCTGGCAGTGCTCAGGGCTTATTCCTGGCTCTTCACTCAGGAATTACTCCTCGTAGGACTCAGGGAAGAATATGAAATGTTGGGGATGGAACCCTGTTTGGCTGTGTGCAAGGTAAGTAGCCTACCCACTGTACTATCACACAGGTCCCCAGAAACGCTTTACTTTTGAGTAGTGAAAGAAACCTATACTCTGGGCTGGAGTGATAGTACAGCAGGTGGGGCATTTGCCTTGTACACGGCCAAACTGGGTTCGATTTCCAGCATCCCATATGGCCATATGGTCCTTCGAGCACTGCCAGGAGTAATTCTTGAGTGCAGAGAGTGCAGAGCCAGGAATGACCCAAAAAGCAAAAACAAAAAATAAAAGCCTATGCTCCCCAACCTGTATTCTCAACTTCCTAACTTGGTTTTTCCTTGCAGATTCTAAGAGTTAGAGAAATATCCACATCTCCCTCCACTGAAATTGTTGAACCCTTCTGGAGAAAATTATGCAATGATATGGATGGTTCGCACCACAAATCACCCTTGGCAAGGTTCAACAATATTTTGACCTAATCCTGATCAACTTCCTCTCCCTTTCTCTTCAAGATTGATTCTAAGCTTTTCCCTTTCTCTTTCTTTCTTTCTTTCTTTCTTTCTTTCTTTCTTTCTTTCTTTCTTTCTTTCTTTCTTTCTTTCTTTCTTTCTTTCTTTCTTTCTTTCTTTCTTTCTTTCTTTCTATCTCTTTCTTTTCTATTTCTTTCTTCCTTTCTTCCTTCTTTCCTTTCTTCCTTTCTTTCTTTCCTTTCTTTCTTTCTTCCTTTCTTTTTTCTTTCTTTATCTTTTGATTTATTTATTTATTTATTTATTAGTGAATCTTACTCTACCTTCTGCCCTATTCCTCCCCTGTTCTCCTCTCCCACTTAATAGCTTCAGTTCTGTTGTCATAATCCAAGAATTAATTTTCATTCATCACTATTCATTCCTTTAGTACTTTTTTAAAAATTGACTCACCATGAGATACACTATTACAAAGTTGTTAATGTTTGGGTTTCAGTCTTACAATGTTCCATCACTTGTCCCTTCACCAGTGTACATTTCCCACCACCAACTTCCCTTCCACCCCAACCTCCAACCTCCAGCCTGCTTCTAAAGCTGGCACTTTTCTTCTTTCCCTCTTGCTCTCTCTGTTTCCTTTTGGGGATTATGGTCTGCAATCTAGGTACTAAAATGTTTTAATGTTTGTGTCTTTCAGCTCTCAGTTTTTGTTTAGAGAGATCACTTCCAACTATCATTGTCATAGTTATCCCTTCTCTCTTCTAGCTGTCCTCTCCTCACCACCCTTGTGGCAAGTTTCCAACCATAGACCATTCCTACTTGCCTTTGTTTCTACTTTCCTTAGGTATTAGTCTCATACTACATATATTTTTTATATCCCACAAATGAGTCCAATCATTCTACGTCTGCTCCTCTCCCTCTGACTCATTCCACTCAGCATGATACTTTCTATATCCATCCATTTGTAAGCAAATTTCAAGATTTCATTTTTACTGGTGGCTGCATAGTATTTCATTGTGTGGATGTACCATAATTTCTTTATCCAGTTGTCTGTTCTCAGGCACTTGGGTTGTTTCCAGATTCTGGCTATTGGATAGTGGTGCAATGAACATAGAAGATCAGATGGCTTTTCTGCAGTGTGTCTTTGGGCCCCCAGGGTATATGCAAATCAAATCAACAGTGAGATATCATCTTAGACCACAGAGACTAGCACACATCAAAATGAATAAGAGCAACCAGTGTTGGCACAGATGTAGGGAGAGGAAGAGACTCTCCTTCATTATTGGTGGGAATGCTGACTGGTTCACCCATTTTGGAAAACAGTATGGTCATTCTTCAATTTATACCCCAGTTTATACCACAATCCTCCTCCAATAGAGTATAAGATTTTCCCCCTAATTCTTAGTGTATCATTAGCCCGTATATCTTTTCTTTTAATTGTTTTCTCCACAGTCATATAAGTATTAGTTGGTACTATCTAATTATTTGAGGAGATTGGGCTACACCCAGCAGTTTTCTTGGGGAACCAACTGGTGCTGGGAGTAGAACCTGAGTTGGCTGCATTCAAGGCAGGAAAGATCCTTAACTTTTATACTATCTCTCTGACCCCATCTCCCTTATTTTCTCTAAGTAAGACATCCCACGATAATTCATAATTTATCTACTGCCATATTGTTTCCTTTTCCCCTATAAGGTTCTTAAAATTAATTTATACCCTAGCCCCTGCCTACAATTTTTTCACTCCCTTTTTTCTCTGTATACCCCTTCTATTTGATATCTGTCCACATGACTACACTGAAACTGTCTTCTCCAAGATTCTCCATGGGTGAAACAGCTAAAATTTGTCTTTGTTCTTCTGACTAATTTCACCTGTCACCCTCCATTTCCAGCAATTATGCAGCAAAAGGCAAACATTCATCTTTTCTTAGAGCTGAGTAGTATTCCACTATGTTCATATACCATAATCTTCTTTATCCATTCATCAGTTGTTGAACATGTGTGATAAACAATATCTCAGTTACTGCAACAAGAAATAACTCTACAATGGACATAAATGTGCATGTATTTATTAAATTAGTACTTTTATTGTTTTTTCAATAAATCTTCCAGTGTGAAACTGCTGGATCATATAGTATTTCTATTTTTAATTTTTTGAGAAATCTGTATTGTTTTTCATAGCGACTGAACAAATTTATATCCCCACCAGTAGTGAATGAGGATACATTTTCTCCACATTCTTGCCAGCACATGTGATTTCTCGCTGGTCCTTCCCCTCCCTCCCTCCCTCCCCTCCCTCCCTTCTTCCCTCCCTCCCTTCCTCCCTCCCTTCCTTCCTTCCTTCCTTCCTTCCTTCCTTCCTTCCTTCCTTCCTTCCTTCCTTCCTTCCTTCTTTCCTTCCTTCCTTCCTTCTTTCCTTCCTTCTTTCCTTCCTTCCTTCCTTCCTTCCTTCCTTCCTTCCTTCCTTCCTTCCTTCCTTCCTTCCTTCCTTCCTTCCTTCCTTCCTTCCTTCCTTCAAGCTGGTACAGACAATGTTCCCATATTCCAGACCAGAAAGTATCACTGTATCACTGTCATCCCGTTGCTCATTGATTTGCTAGAGCGGACACTAGTAACATCTCCATTTTGAGACTTGTTGTTACTGTTTTGGCATATCGAATACGCCATGGGTAGCTAGCTCTGTGTGAGTGAGATACTCTCGATAGCTTGCCAGGCTCTCTGAGAGGGGCAGAAAAATCAAACCCGGGTCAACTGCGTGCAAGGCAAATGCCCTACCATTGTGCTATCTCTCCAGCCCAGGCTAGAAAGTACAAAAATAAAAAGATTAGTACAAAAATAAAAAGAGTAGTGTTCTGTTGTATACATGTCTTCATGAGTAACTCTTGCTGTTAGTGAAAATTAGAATATTTTCTGGGCTCTTCTTCTGACCAGATTTTTATTAATCTTAAAAAAAAAATAAAACACTTTCTTAGGGGCTAAAGTGATAGAACAGCAGGTAGGGTACTTGCTTCACACATGGCTAAATTCAATCCCTTTTTATGTGGTCCGTCAAACCCACCACATTTTATGTGGTCCCCCATATCCACTAGGAATGATGATCACTGACCACAAAGTCAGGATTAAACCCTGAGCACTGCGGGTCTGGCCCCAAAATAAAATGTGCTTTCTCTTCAGTGAAGAAGCCATTTTTAAATGTTAGACATAACTCTCTTCATAACTGTCATCTCATCACCAACCTGATATTCTTTTCTTTTGGTCCACAACCCCAGATTTTAACAGCATCTGCAAGTTAAGGAAAGGTCATTTCCAGGGCCTAAGAGATAGTACAGTGGATAAGGTGATTGCCTTGTACACAGCATACCTGGGTTCAATCCCTGGCATGCCATATGATCCCCCAAGCCCACCAGGAGTGATTTCTGAGTGCAGAACCAGGAGCATCACCGGGTGTGGTCCCAAAAACAAAAGAAAATTGTCTTGGGGCTAGAGCGATAGTACAGCGGGGAGGACGTTTGCCTTACATGCGGCTGACCCGAGTTCGATTCCTAGCATCCCATATGGTCCCCAGAGCACCTCCAGGAGTTATTCCTGAGTGCAGAGCCAGGAGTAATCCCTGAGCATCATCGGGTGTGACCCAAAATATGCCAAAAAAAAAAAGAGGAAAGGTCATTTCCCCACAGCTCCACTCTGAAAAACTTCTCTTGCCCACTGAGAGTCATACTCCAGGAATGAAGCCAACATACGCTAGTTTCAGGGCCAATGCAAACGGAAACTTGCATTGATCAATAATATTATCATAAGCCTGAAAATTCATAGTCCTGGAAAAGGAGGACTCTCTGGCACATGTTATTTTTAACAAGAGAGGTTAATATGAAGGGGCTGAGGTTTGATCACCAAAAATCAGCACCATGAAAACAAATGACAATAAAGAATGGGCGCTAAGTTTCAAATTACCAGATGTTTTCATAAGATGGAGAGTCTGTTTTCAATTACTTTTTGAACATATTACAAAAGAGCTATTTTTTAAAATATAAAAGGATTTATGTAAATATAAAATATAAAGGGAAATAAATACAAAAGGGAAAGGAAATAAAAAGAACCTAAACTGGGGTCTTGAATGTGCAAGGTTCTGCCCGCCATACCACATATTGTCCCTAGCACCATCAAAGGTAATACCTGAGCACAGAGCCAGGAGTAAAGCCTAAACACTTCCTGGTGTGGCCCAACATCCTTCCCTGCCCAAATGCATAAACCCTTGAGTGACCTACTGTTTATTGCTTAAAAACATCAATCACACCTTCCTCCATTCCCACTTTTTTTGGAGAAGGATTCACAGCTATTTCTTTACCTTCGAGGAGAAATTCGCATGAATTCAGTGAAATTGTCATTGATAGTAAGATTCTTTGCATTTCTTGAGACATCTTCACTTTTTAAAAAAAATTTTAACCGAATATCTGTGAGATAGACCATTACAAAGCTGTTCATCATTGGGGTTCAGTCATACAATGATCCAGCACCCATCCTTCCACCAGTGTACATTTCCCAACACCAATGTGCCTTGTTTTCATACCATCATCCCCCAACACCCCACCCCCACGCCCCCAGCCTCCCTCTATGGGAGGCAGTTTCTTTCTTGCTCTCTCCTTTTCCTTTTGTCCAATATGGTTTGCAATACAGGTGCTAAGAGGTCATGGTGTTTTTTTCAGGGCATTGGTATTTTTATTGGGATGGTAAGGCTGTAGTAGGTTTTCAGCTGGGTGGCCACTTTAGGGTGTGGATGTGACTGCTAAGGCTTTCAGAAGTACAGGGAGATGGGGGAAGGTAGCCTGGTACCAAGATAGCCTGGAGATTTCTGTCACAAAACCCACATACCCGGATTTTCAGCAGATTATATCTTGGACTGTAGCGATAGCACAGTGGGTAGGATGTTTGCCTTGCATGTGGCTGGCCTGGGTTCGATTTCTCCATCCCTCTCAGAGAGCCTGGCAAGCTACCAAGAGTATCTCGCCCGCACAGCAGAGCCCAGCAAGCTACCTGTGGCATGTTCGTATGTCAAAAAAAACAGCAACAAGTCTCACAATGGAAATATTACTGGTGCCCGCTCGAGCAAATCGATGGACAATGGGATGACAGTGCCACCGTGCTATATCTTGGTGAGGTCTGTCCTGAGATGGTAGAGTCAGGCCAGGGGTACAATGGCAATTTTGGATTGTGGAAGTAAGCAGCTGCCAGGAACTCTACTTGGGTGGGGCCACCTCCGATTTACCCTGGTCTTTTCAGCCATGTGCAGGTCCAAGATTAACTGTGTCTTTTGATCTCTTTTGGGAGACATCTTCACTTTAAAGCAAAATTCATGGGTGCCCTGTCTCTTGACTTGGGAATTTATGTGTTCTTCCTTCTTGTTACTCCCCAAGTCCTCAGTTGAAGATTTTGCCCTCTGATCAAACTTAGTGAAAAGTGGCTTTCCCAGGGTTTCTCACAGAAGCACTCTGAGGGAAAACCTTGCCTTACAAATCCTTCTCCTCCCCCATTGCAGCCAGCAGGAGAGCCTTCTCTGCATTTTTTTTTCTTTTTGGGTCACACCCAGTGATGCTCAGGGGTTACTCCTGGCTCTGCACTTAGGAATTACTCCTAGCGGTGCTCAGGGGACCATATGGGATGCTGGGAATCGAACCCGGGTGAATGCCCTACCTGCTGTGCTATTACTCCAATCTGCATTTTTGATGTAAAGTATTATCTTATTGCAATTTTAATTTACATTTTTATAATAAGTGACAATGAGCCTTTTTTTTTAAAAAAAAAAGGTATATATCTTTTTAGGAAATGAGTCTTTTTAATTCTTAGTATTCTCCCCCCCCCTCCTCTTTTTAGTCTTGACTCTGCACTCAGGAATTACTCTTGATGCATGGCAAGGAACCACATGAGATACCAGGAATTGAACCTAGGTCGGCTGCCTATAAGGCAAGTGCTCTATCTGCTGTACTATTATTTTGGTCTCCTCTTCTTAGCATTTTTGATGGTTTTCTTTTTAATGTATTAGTTTTTGTTGTTGAGGTTTGTGAGTTCTTGATATATCTTGGCTATGTATGTACTTATATCTATGTGAATATTTTGGCCTATTATGAGTTATTTTTTGTGCATGGTGTGAGGTAAAGGTCCAATTCATGTTTTTGCACATGGATATTCAAACTTTCTTTTTTGCTTGCTTGCTTGCTATTCATACTTTGATCATATATCATCTTAAGTTGGATGGGGACAGCTCATATCAATAACAATATTGTCAATTGATATTTATTGAATCTTCACCATGAATCAAGTTCTCAAATAAATTTCCTTATTTGATCATCACAGCAAAGCCCTGTGAGAAGTTTAGAAGTGTTAGCTTCCTTAAGATCACATCATTTATTACTGGGGGAGCCAGCACTGAACTGCAAACAATTTTAACACAAAGCTATATTATAAGTGGTGGGAGTCTCCTTCCTGTGTTATCCTTCCCACATGGGCAGCCCAGATTGACACCTTCTCTTTGCTGATCTCTTTCTTAAAGTTAAAGGGGGAGGGGCCAGGCAGGTAGGAATGGGGATAAGACAATTGCCTTACATACTGGGTACACAGTTTGTTCTTTTCCAAGAGAGCCCTCCCAAGCCCAGGGTGGTTAAACTACGAGGCCTGAGGATGCAGTATGTTAGAACCCAGCAGTACTAGGGACTACCCAGGCCATCACAATGGTGTTCTAGGCCTCCAGGGTCTCACCCAGGAGCACTAAGGTGTCTCCAGAGCTACACAAGTTAGTGCTTGTGGGACCATGTAGTGCCAGTGATTGAATAGGAGTGAGCTGTATGCAAAGCTTCTGAAGCACATGCTTTGCATGCAGGAGTCTTGGGTTCAATCTCTAATACCACATGACATTCTTCTCTGCTTACCCCAGTCACTACAGAGAGCAATGTCTGAGCACTGAGCTGAGAGTATCCCCTGAACACTTCTGGGCATGAACTCCAAAAACAAAGAATGGAAAAGTTAAAGGAGAAGAGCTATTCTCAAAGCTAATCTTAATTGGTAGAAAAGGCAAACAACTATTTCATTACCAACCACTTATTTTAGCCTGAAAGGAAAAAATAAATTGTATTGTTTTTAGACCATACCCAGCCATGCTCAGTGTTTACTCCTGGCACTGCACTCAGTAATCACTCCTGGTGGGGCTCAGGGGACCAAGTGGGGTGCCAGGGATCCAACCGTCGTCAGCCAAATAAGACAAGTGCCCTACCCGCTGTACTATCACTCTGGCCCTGAGAGAAAAATAATAAAATGGAAAAAAATTTAGTTATGAACTTGATGTCGTTACCTTTTCTTTATAGAAAAAAAATATGTTCTATGTTTTTCTTTGTTCACGTTTCTTGTATTCTTGTATTTTGGTTGTCAGTGCTATCTCAGATAATAAACTCTAGAAAGCAGTGATCCAATTAAGGTCTGGACAATGGTATAAACATATATAGATATTGCATAATACATAATAAACACTATTTGTAATTATAATAAGGGTGATTTCTGGAAGAGGTAAACAAGGGTATAAAATTCATCTTCCGTATGGTTATTATTCCATTTATATGGGAAGTCCACTAAATTCACTGAACCATATCAGGACACATCTGTTTGAAAATCTACCAGTTTTTATGAACATTAAATAAAATGGTTAGATTTAATGACCATTTATCATATTCATGCAAAAGTAATGAAAAAAGCAATGTAGCAAAAAGGAGGTCACTCTGATGTTTTTAAGAAAAGAGTTTTAAATGCTAAAAAGTTTAAGATTTGCCTTTTTTATATTTTCAAGAATCAAATATCTGCTTTTTATGCTCCAAAACCTCCTGGAATTTCAGGGCATTTTTGTGTCAATGTTGTTTTGTTTTCGTAAGTATTAATCTAAGAGGCATAGTCTCAGAAAATATACCAAATATATTTGTATGTAAACTCTTCTCACAAAAGTTGGATTTTTTGGAACAGTAAGAGAAACTGCTTGGATAAGCAACTTTAGCACTCAGAGAAAGACTATAACAGCAGCCCTCAAACAGAACAGACTGCAAAGGGGACGGGGGGGGGGGGGGAGCGGAATAGTGGGCAGCAGAGAGAAAGTGGGAAAAAAGTTCTCCTAGCTATATTTTATAGGTGAAGTAGATTCTACTTGGATTAGGTCCTCAAAGTTACTATGACAGAGGTAAAAAGAGGTGGAAAGGAAACTTTGAGTGACAGTTTTGACAGCAAGATACAGAAATAACAATTTGACAGAAGAGGCCATCATAATTATAAGATCATCTCAGGTATGAATAGGATTCTCCTTAATGTAAAAAAATATGGAGCACGTGTAGGATTCAATTTGGGCTGAAGAGAAGTGTGAGGCGGGAAAGTTTACCTGGAAGCAAGCTACGGGTGCTTAAGACAGGTACTCTCATGTCAGTTTAAACATCCATAGTGAACATTTTTGGAGATTTTTGAGGTATTGCTCCCAGTTATTCCTTTTTTTTTAATCTGTTTTTAGCTTCATTGACTGAGCTGATGTGTTAGCCAATAAATAGAGAAGGTTAGGATTTCTATTAAAACAAAGTTTGTTTTTGTGCCAGTACTGAAATCTATTTATCCTTCAGGTTGACGATAGATCTCACTCGGGCCTAATCAATACAGACATCACAAATCAACAACAAATCTTCATATTGGCAAACAGACAAGTCAATATCTTATTACTATTTAATAAGAATTTCATTGTCAGTCTGTTGGGAAGAAAAAATACTAGTGAGGAAGTGTGCGTGTCATAGTATAAATGCTGCTCTAATTTTAAAAAAAGAGAGACTGTGGGAAGTACCATATCATAAGCAAAATAGGCCTCCAGCTAAGACTTGTGATGTTTTGTGAGAAGCTAAAGCTACCAGGTTTTATGAGTTGAACTGGTCAGTTGCCATCTTTAAACCTCCAATTATTTGTTGGAAAGATAAGAGAGGTTGTCTAAATGATCCCAGAAGTCCTCTGCTCCTCTCTGAAGTCCATGACAAGCAAAAGTTCAATTTTAAGTTTTCATTAGGTTAAGGATTTAACAACCAGCTGAAACAGGGTGACTAACACATAACATGTTCCAGAAAAATATAAAATGACATGTTGAAGCGCATTTAAATTGAACAAAACAGATTTGTGTGTATGCCACTATTGATATACAAATGTTGAATGTGTTTTACTGTATCTACTGAGTGTGATTGATAGGAGATACATCAATTTCAAGGTTTGTGAACTTAAGTAAAGTGTTGTCAATGGTGTTGCTTCTTTGAAAAAAATTATATCCTTACACAGAGCAGACAAATTGATAGGGTATACATAAAGTATCAATTTAGCACAAATACCCACTTACAATTGTGAACATATATATGGATATGTATATATATGTATACACACATATATATACACAGTTTATATAAGTTTTATATATATATAGTTGGGACTTTTTCAGAAAATTTGAGGAGCATTTTTTAAATTACTTATGCTTTTTAGAAAGCTTAGCATTTCTGTTTTGGAAACAACTTGTCTACTTTTACAAAATATGTGTTTTAAGCTGTCTCTGATATCAGAATAAACTGTTCCCACAGGATTGGGTCAACCTCCACTCAACAATTATTTTACAGAAAAGAAACCAGTGGGAAACAGTAGCTGAGCTTATTGAATGTCAAATGCCCTTTCCCAATCACTACAAAAACTTTTAAATGTATAATCAAAAAGAAAAAGAAGAGGCTATAGTTTGACTTTCACTGAATTATTAATCCTTGTTTCACCCTTCCCATTTCTACCTTGATTTTTTATTTCTCCACTTTTATTTAAATCTCCTCACTTTAGGACTAATGCATGAGTAACTGTGGTAAAGAAAAAGGAATACAAGCAGAGATTTTATCTCTCCATTGCTAGTATTTTATATATATATATATATATATATATATATATATATATATATTGCTTTTTGGGTAACACTTGGTGAAGCACAGGGGTTACTTCTGGCTCTGCACTAAGGAATTACTCCCGGTGGTGCTCAGGGGACCATATGGGATGCTGGGGATCGGACCCAGGTTGGCTGCGTGCAAGGCAAACGCCCTGACCGCTGTGCTATCACTCCAGCCCCTCCATTGCTAGTATTTTCTTTCCCCCTTTCATTTCTCTTGTAGCTAACTTATATTGTCTAGCTAATTCCTTTTTATATCCAGGACACTTAGAGTTTCTAATACTTTACACTGAGTAGAAATGCCTTTGAATTTTGAAAATATATATCAAATATTTTATAAGTGAACTTGACTTAAAATATACATGAACATCAAATGGGGGAATAAAGAAGAATGAAAGAAAAACAAAGAAAGAAAGAAAGAAAGAAAGAAAGAAAGAAAGAAAGAAAGAAAGAAAGAAAGAAAGAAAGAAAGAAAGAAAGAAAGAAAGAAAGAAAGAAGAGAGAAAGAAAAAGAAAGGAAGGAAGAAAGAAAGAGAGAGAAAGAAAGAGAGAAAGGGAGAAAGAAAGGGGAAAGGGAGAGAAAGAAAAAGAAATAAAGAGAAAAGGAGGAAGAGAGAAAGAGGAAAAATGGAGGGAAGGAAAGAGAAGAGAAAGAATGAAGGAAGAAAAAAGAAAGAAGGAAAGAAAGAGAAAAAGGGTGGAAGAGAGAAAGAGAAAGAGAGAAAAGGAGAAAGCGAGAGAGAGGAAGGAAGGAAGGAAGGAAGGAAGGAAGGAAGGAAGGAAGGAAGGAAGGAAGGAAGGAAGGAAGGAAGGAAGGAAGGAAGGAAGGAAGGAAGGGAGGAAGAGAGGGAGGGAGGGAAAGAGGGAGGGAGAGAAAGAAAGAAAGAAAGAAAGAAAGAAAGAAAGAAAGAAAGAAAGAAAGAAAGAAAGAAAGAAAGAAAGAAAGAAAGAAAGAAAGGAAGGAAGGAAGGAAGGAAGGAAGGAAGGAAGGAAGGAAGGAAGGAAGGAAGGAAGGGAGGAAGGGAGGAAGGGAGGAGAGGGAGGGAGAGAAGAAAGAAAGAAAGAAAGAAAGAAAGAAAGAAAGAAAGAAAGAAAGAAAGAAGGAAGGAAGGAAGGAAGGAAGGAAGGAAGGAAGGAAGGAAGGAAGGAAGGAAGGAAGGAAGGAAGGAAGGAAGGAAGGAAGGAAGGAAGGAAAGAGAGAAAAAGAAAAGTGGGACTGAGGAGAGAAATGATTTGATGGAAAGCCATCTTAGATCTAATTTAGAAGTTACCATTTATGTCATGTCAGATTTGGGGAGACTGAACTCTCACTGGATGCAATGGTCTGACTGTCTCCCGAGCTTTCAGCCCAGGGTTCACAACTGCAGTTTCTTGTAGAGTCATAAATATTCATACCTTCTACTAATAATTTGCAAGCCAAATTCATTTGGCTTTTTTCACCCTATCAATCTTATTACTAATAAGGGTGGTGCTCTTGTTTCACTTTCCTCCAAAAGAAAAGATAAATGAAATAAAGAGTCATCCTGTAAATTTAAATAGGAGTGTCTCACTGATGAAAAGCTGATTCTCTCCTACAGTGGTGGTGGAAAAAGAGGCGTGAGCTATTTCAGTGGTGACTGACTGGACCTGGGCTGAGAAGGATAAGAGAAAAAAAAAAAAAATTCCAGATGTGTAACCAGGAACCTTGATCTGAAGATCTTGGTTATCTATTCAATAATGCATAGAACAACTTGAGAAATTATGTAGAAAGTAAGGGAGATTGTTTACAATTTATGGTCTCCCATTGTTTGGCTAGACAGTGGCTATAGCAGGCCAATATGCAGAGACCTTTAGAAAGCTGTCAAACCTCAGTGATGCTTGTAGCCTTTGGATTAGCATGAGAGTTGTGTTTCCAAAGTCTAAGAGGAAAGAGTTGGCTTCCACTGAAAAGTTAAAGAAACACACACAGGGCTGGAGTGATAGCGCAGCTGGTAGGGCATTTGTCTTGCATGTGGCTGACCAGGGTTTGATCCCTGGCGTTCTTTCTGGTCCTCCAGGAGCAATTCTGGAGTTCAGAGCCAGGAGTAAGGCCTGAGAACCATAAGGTGTTTCCCCCCCTCCCCAAATACAAACAAAAAAAACTTCCTCCCTCAAAAGAATAGGATAGGGGGTGGAGGTGAAGGTGGGGGGAGGGACAAGCAAAAATAAAATAAAGGAGCACATACATCACAAAATCATTGTATGGGTGAATCATGGCACATGGGGCAAGGTGTAAATTATTCATTCCCACTGGATTTTCTAAGGTCATTGTAGCAATGCAGGAAAATAAAAATGAACTTAATTAAGGAATAAAATTTATTGAGCTAAGGAACTTGAACTTGTCAACCACCTATGAACCTTATTCACTTATACTTCACTCCAATATTCAAAATTCTTAAAGCTGAGAGATAAACTTCCAACTACCTGCCCTTGCTCAGTGTCAACGGGCAACATGGCCCCATCTGAACAATACTTAATCAAAATTCAGAAACCTAGGTAGATTATTAAACAGAAAAGGGTTAACTGTTGTCCCTGCAGTTGCTTATAACTTCTTTTAGGGAAGCACTAACTGTTATGTTAGCCTGGTTTGTTAGATTGTGCTAGGCACTTCATCACATGAGGTATTCTTGGCATGCTCCTCCCTTATTTATGTGGAGTTTGGAAAGGAGACATCAGTCTCTGTATTCCTTATCCTTATTGTTTCCATTTAAGTGTCTGGTTCTATGAAAACATGCCATAGGTAGAATTGGCATTTCAAACTGATAGAGCACAGAGGCCAGTAGGTGACTCTGTGGAAGAGTGTGTTCCTTGCATGCATGAGGCCCTGGGTTCAATTCCATGGTACTGCATCTTCTGCTGACATGAAAATAAGAGAGGTCCAGAGCAATAGTCCAGCAGGTGGGAAGCTTGTCCTGTACAAGACTGACCTGTGTTCAATCTGTGGCATCACATATGGTTCCAAGAGCCTTCCAGAAGTAATTGCCAGCCAGGAGTAAGCATTGAGCACTGCTGGGTGTGACCCACAAACAAAAAACAAAACAAAACTAAACTAGTAGAGTAAGGGCCAGAAAAAGTAGGGGTGTACAGCCTTGTATCCCATTCACCTAGGTTCCACCCAGGACCACATAGACCCCCCTGACCATCACCAGAAGTTATCCCCAAGTTCAGAGTCAGGAATAAGCCCTGAGCATAGTCAGGTGTGGCCCCAGAATCAAATTAAATAAAATAGGAGAGTAAATGAGTCAAAATGAATCTGCCCCTCCTTATGTTTATCTTGGCCCTACTCTAGTCGGTATTTCTTGGGAGAGTACAGACTTCAAGAGTTCACAGACTCACCAGGCAGCCGGTCCGACTGGGATTCCAAATGTCTATGATTCCTATACCAGGTAGAACCATCAGCAGAGTTTCTCATTACCCAGGGGAGCTTTCTCACTACTCAGGAGCTTTTCTAACCTTGCTGAGCTGAAGAGAATCTTGGAAAAACCTCTGTGCATCCCCCTGCTCTTTCTCCACCCACCCATTTAGAGTAGAGTTAGGCCTATATAAACTTGTGCTTTGGGGAGGGGATGGTGTCCTTGTCTTTGCTGATGCTCTCTCAGGTAACCAACCCTGTCACCTGAATATGAGAGAGACGGAGGTTTCAGATGCTTCTCCAATGCCATCCCCCCAGCCGCTAGAGGATTCCCCCTCAAAACCAGGCCATGCACCACTGCCTAAACCAGAGTGCTGGAGCATCCCTCCCGACAGCTGTTTGCCTTCTGGGCTTGCTCCCCCAAAAGGGGGTTTGGGAGGAGGGCGGGTATGTTCTATTTGAGTGTATGTTCTGCTTGAGGGAGGTCTGAGTTTGAGGTACCCAAACACTTGGAGGACTGACCAGGAACTGAGTCAGGAGTTGCCATCCCATATCTTCAGTTCCTCCTCCCCCACCCGCAGGGGGAGTGGGGAGGGGGCGGAGGGGTGGCAGGGAGCTGGGCTGGCTCAGCAATTCTGGATGTGAACTTGTCACTGGCTTCTGTGAGCTGAGCCTCAGTGGTGAGGTACCTCCACTGCTTCCCCAGATCCTGGAGTCTTGGGATATGAACTTCTCCAGCCCAAATATCTGAGAGGGTTTGCAAAGTGGGCTTATTTTTCAAGGTCTTTGCCCATTTCCTTTTCCATTCCCCTTCCCTTCCTCCTTTAAAAAAATGTGAAGGTGAAGGGTAATAGGGAAGGATTGTGTCAGGAGAAAGAAGACAGTAATTATAGAGCTTTGAAAAATGTGTCTCCCTTTAAGGAATCAAGTGGGTGGAGAAAGAAGGTGAAGGAATGGAGAGTAGAGGCTGGGGGAAGGGGGGAGAGGGGAAAGGGAATGGTGGAGGAGGGGAGGGAGAAAGAGAGAGGGAGGGAGGGAGGGAGGGGGAGAGAGAGAGAGAGAGAGAGAGAGAGAGAGAGAGAGAGAGAGAGAGAGAGAGAGAGAGAGAGAGAGAGAAGAGATCAAAGATCCAGTGGTCTATATACCCCACGTGGTGAACCTGAAAGACACTTAGGGTTCAGTTAACTGCCTTCCTGCTTTCTTTGTTAGTCAGCACTGAGAGAGAGATTTAGTGGGGAAAGTGGGCTGGAGACTAGAGAACTGAAAAGAGTTTGGATTAATTTAAAAGAAAAATAATGTTTAACCACCAATGACGATTTAGTCCAGAGCACACCTCAACTTGACTGTATCTTTGAAGAATATTCTGAATTTATTGGATTTGCCTCAAATACACACAAAAAAGAGGAGTCAGGATAGAAGAGAGGCTGTGGGGGAGAGAGGGGAGAGAGAAGAGAGAAGGGGGGCACGACCAAGGGCTCTAAGCTTCCGACCCCGACCCCCAAATCTAAGTGCATCTCACAAACAAATCTTGGGCTCGTATTTCAGGCCGCTTTGCCCCGCGTCCTCGGTCCCCGGGGCCCTAATTCACTCCTGCACAATGACATTCGAACCTGGGAAAATAATTGCATTAGAGCAGATTACTTAGAACCGATAGTTATCTGTCTTTTGCTGTTCGACAGAAGTCTATTAAACTCAGCACAGCCATTACCAGCTGAGCTCCAGAGCGCGCCTTCATTAAGAAAATTAAAATCATACTTTGGACTCAAAGCAAAGCCTGTGCGGGTCTCCAGAGCCCCCACGCCCAGCCCCGACGTCTCGTGAACCCGCTGGCCGGGCGAATGAGTCCCTCTGCTTTGGGGCTTCCCTAGGTCGGGGGCGGGGGTGGGGGGGAAGGGGAGATGGAGTGTGATGACAGTTCCTGGAAGATTGGGTCTGAGCTCGAGAAGTCCTATCATTCTTGCCAGCCCCCCCCCCCCGCCCCCACCCCGCGCTCCGCCTCTCCTCCGGATCTGCGCCCAGGCGCTCTCCAGTTAAAAGCATCGCACCTGTGCGGGTGTGGCCCGCGAGTTGGAGAGCAGGTGTCGGGGGTCAGGTTGGAGGGGGCGGCCAGGGGGAAGTGCGGGTTCAGGCCCCCCGCACGCGGCGCCAGTGAACTTGCCCCGCTGACGTCTGCGGCCGGAGGCCCGCACCCAGCGCACGTGTTTCCCACGCGCGCGCGCGCGCGCATCCCCGTGCCGGGGAGACTGTCCCCTCCGGTACATTTCACATTTGCTCGGGGGCCAGCGTGGCCCGTGGGGGTCTCGGGCTGTCCACCCGGCGCGGGAGCCGGGTCCTAGGACGTGGCTGGTGTCCTGATGCGCTATCCGCCCTTCCTTTGGCCAAATCTGCGGCCTCTGGGTTTCCTTCTGGCTTGGGTAAGAGCCTGAGCTCCTGGGACCCCTTCAAGACTTGGGGCGGAGGCGGGTCCCTTCTCCCGCGTCCCAGCTTGGAGGTGGGATGCAAAGAACAGGTGGAAAGCTCGGGCTGCTGGGAGACGCCACCCACTCCCGCTTCCCCTGATAGCCTCAGGGTAGCATCTCCCCGGGGTCCCTGAGAGGTGGCGGGCACCAACTCCACTTTCTGCCGGGCGGCGACGGGGTGGGGAAAACGTCCCCTAGCAGGAGAACTGTCTGCTCAGTAAGGCGAGGGCGCGTTTGCATTCACTTGCTGTGGCATCTGGAAATGTGCGGGGTTTGAAGAATAATTTTTAGCATCATTTAATTTAATGTTTGTTGTTGTCGTTGTTAGTCATTGCTCTTCGTTTCAGGCTGGGTTTTTCAAATGTGCGTTATTTTGTGGGTCTTTCTGAAAAGTGGCTCCGACTCTGACCGAGAAAGCACCACGGCTTTTGCCTGTTTGCAGGGCATCCTTTCCCAGGGTCTGGGAGCACAAGGGCGCTCCCTCCATTTTTGTCAGAACGCCCAGTCACAGTTCCTACCCCTCTTTATGTCTAATGAGGGCTTTGAGGTTTATTAGGGGGAAATAACACAGCCCCCTCAGCACTCAAATACAGGATTAGGTGGAGTTACTTGAAAGTGTATAATATTGTTCTTTGGCAAGTGTCTAAATCTCTTTTCCATAATTTCTATTTGATACAAAAGCTTACAAAATTCAAGTGACAAAAGCCATAGAAAAGGTGTGGGCAAACGAACATCTTTTACATCTGCACAGCTTCCAACTTGCTAAATTGGTAAGATATGACGTTGTTTCCCCCCCACCACCCAGAAGAAAAGAAAAGAAAACCAATGCATCTTCACTGTTGTGTTTTTCTCTCAACTGTACACATACATTCGATTTCTTTTCCTTTTGTAGCTAAAGAGGAGGCGATCAGAAATGAGTAGCCTCTTAGCCGCAGCAGCAGATCCGAGACGTCTGAGATGGTTGTCTTTGCCTGTTTTCCCTTCTTTGCTCTGAAATCAAAACAAAAACAAAGGTTGTTTTTTTTGAAAAAGGAAAAAACACCATTTCTAAGGGAGATTTAATTTTGTTGCCATAATAAAAGGGTGGAGACAGTTAACAGCTATTTGAGATGATAATGCTTAGTGATCCCATTCTTTTAATCATAATCTTCAAGTGGTTTAAGATTAATGGCAGGAGGTGCTTTCAGTTTCTTCCTTTGCATTCATTTACTTACAACACTGACCAGACTGTCAATGTCTCCAAATTTCATTAAGTCAAACAGACAAATACAGTGAGATTTAGATTTTCCTGTTTTCTTGATCTGTGATAGTATCTTACTGAACATACTTTTATTTACAATTCTAGTGCATAATACAGCCTCTGCTCTTTATTATAGATATATAGAGATTTAAACACTATAAACACTTAGGCAGGGATATTTAAATGTATCGATAGGTTTGACACACCAGCTTCTCCTTCACCTCTCAGCTTTAATGAAGAGCTTTCAAAAAGTCAACACCAATGGCCGGCTCAGTACCCCCCTAACCACCCTAACCACCCCACCCACCCAACTTCCGATCCCCAAACTAGGATTGTGCTTAAAGCAAGTTTGGACTCTCTGAACTTCTTTAAAACATCCCCCCAAATAATAAGAACAGCTAAGAGGATAAATTTTAAAGTTTACCTCAGCAGCCACAGTAGCCCCAACAGTTCTGGAACCCCAGCCTAACGGGAACAGTCTCTACTGGCCTGGGGACCCAGAACTGCCTCAGCCTTACTTAGAAGCCTGTTCCCTGGAGTCCGGGGCCCCATCCCGGTCTGCATCTGGTTCTCTGCATGTCCTCAATGAGGGAAGGTGGAGAGCCGTGACACCCCTTGATGGGGTGGGGATGGGTGGTGCTAAACAGAAGTGAAGGAAGAGAAGGTGTTTAAAAAAAAAACTGGAAGACCCTGATACTTTAGAGGGGGAGAAAGCATCTCAAGAGACACCCACCTTTCCCCCACCTGGTGCTCCTTTCCTGGCGCCTAATTTCTGAGAGCTGTTTTCAAAGAAATCCGGAAAGCCAGTGCTTTCAAAAGCACCCCTCCACCGCCCAAATCCCCCACCAATTTAAATGCTTTCGCAGTGCAGAAGTTCACTTTTCCTGCGGGGCTCAGTCTGTGGCTCAAAAACTTTTCGGGTTCAGGGCTGCTTCTGCCAGTGCCTTTCCCAGGATGAGAGGCTGGCAGCGGTAGGGGCACGTGTGTCTCCAGATTGCCCCCGTTCTCTCGTTACCTGTGCGCCCTCACGCCCTCACGTTAGGGCGCTCATAAGCCCCCGGGAAGTTTCACTGGCAAACTGAGAAAACGCCGGCGCGCACCGCAACTGCTGGAAATACCCCAAGGACAACTGTCAAATGATACCAGCACCACATCCTGCGTGAGACCAAGTGTCAAAGACTTTGGCGGCTTATTTGGGGGCAGTGAGGCTACTCTTCCTGTTTCCAGCAAAACTGAAGCCCAAGCAGGAGAAGACACAAGAGGAACACGCAGAAGAAAAGTGTGTGTGTGTGTGTGTGTGTGTGTGTGTGTGTGTGTGTGTGTGCAGGTATGGTGTTTAAGCACATTCTTTATTTTGGAAAAAAGATAAATCAGATAGGGTTTGATATTTCTTTACGGTGCAAAAAAAAAAACGGTCTGGGGGCGGTCCATCCAAGACAACTGTTTGAATCCTAAAAGCCCGAATTATACTGAAATGAAGAGTTCTTGATTAGTTATTAGAAAGGGCTAACTATTGTTTTGTATTGGCCTTTCCTTTATGAGATTAAAAATATATGCAGTATCTATAATAAACATTTCCTTGGACTCAGAATTGTACAACTCGGCAGAACACACCAACCAACCGACCAAACAGCTAAAACCCCAAGAAGAAAGAGGCTTTGTAAAAGAAAACGTGTCCCTTCCCTAGGCATTTGATAGTTTATTCCCCGGAGGCCATGTGAAGGTGGGAGTTCCTGCGTATTTTATTATTATTTTTATCATTTATTCATTTAAATGTTCAGCCTTGACAAGCTGCCTCGGGGTTTTGACGCTGAACCGAGATGCGGGCTGTGGAACGAACCAGTAAAGGGGGTGGGTTAGGATGGGGGGCGCAGAAATGTACATTTTACTTCGCAGGGGGCTGACCCGCCGCGTTCAACAGCGCTGGCCAGCAGGGGGCGCTCTGATGTTATCGCTGGACGAGACGGCAAAGCGGCTCAGAGCTGCAAGGCAGCCTTTGCAGTCTCACCAGCTGCAAAAGGGAAGGGAGGTAAGGGATGTAGTTCCTAAACCCCCCGACAGTTACTCCACTTGGGTTATTTACCCTCAGTTCTAAATGTACCGACAGCTCATTTTACCTATCTACACCGCTTATAGTGGCACCCCTTCCCGGCAACCTCTTTTACTGCCCATCTATCTATGCAACACATGTGTAATCTCTCCCTAGCCTTGAATATACATTAATGCAACTTATTAAATACGGCGATGAATAGTCAACATTTTTTTCGCCTGTTAGTTCCGCTGATCCAAGCAGGATTTATTTGCAGATCTCACATCCTAGAGCCATAATGCGTGATTTTTTTCCCCTTAAATAAAATTGGTCAAATGTTGACAACCTTTAAGCCAATCTAACACTCAAGATTAGTGATGGGAAACTAATGAGAAAATATCAGATCGTCCGGCCTGAGGGCTGCCAATTAAATCTTTGCTGATTGAAAAATAAAAGCGGACTTGGGGTGTGAGCCCAGCTCAACTTCAACTATTAATTTAACATGTTGCCCTGTCGGAGCTGTCTCTCCTTAAACTGCTCCACGTAACAGAAGCTTCCTTTTCTCTCATCCCTCAACCTAAAAGCCAAATGTGATTTCTCGGAATATTTCAAAAGGTCCAGATCAGGATGATCATTTCTTTCCCAGTAAATATTAGGCCTTTAAGCAATATGATTTAACTAATTAGAAAATTTACATCATTAAGTCTCAGGGAGAGAAAAAAAGAGAAACAAATCTGCCAGTCATTTTAAAGGAGACAGGCACTATTGAAGTGTGAAGAAATCGGCTCTAATTCAAAAAGGCAATCGGGCAGAAAAAGCCCTCAACATTACCCTGCTAGTTATTAATCAGAAAGGGCTCTCTCTCCTCCCCACACCCCCCTCCTCTCTTAGCACTGAGTTTAAGTTCGTTTTTCGCCAGTGGCCCATGTCATATTTATATTGAGATTTTTCCTCTGCTAAAAGATTAAAATTTGAAAATATTTCAATAGAAGGACAGCCGGACTCCTCAAAGGAAGAAAATAGCCACAGATCACCTCTCTCCCAGACAAACAAACCTGTTGGGATAAACAATTCTCACTTCTTTCTCTCTCTCTCTCTCTCCCCCTCCTTCATTCTTTTAGCTTCCCCCCCCTCCCTGCTCCCATTAAGTTCCTATTTTGAAACCTGCTTGGTGAGAACTAGATAAAGTCTTTGTGCTCTGCTCCCCTCCCCCTCCTTTCTTGCACCCCTCCTTTTTTCCAAAGGGAAAAACTTAGTCTGAAAAGCAGAAAAGTACAAATACATTAACAAAGCCCCACTCACTTGATAAAAAGGCCGTGGTCTAGGCTTACATGTCAGGGATCTAAGGGAAGGGGGATCAATCCGGTGGGTCTACAGACAAAAGACAATGACCTAGAAATTTCTCCCACCTATGCCTAACATTCAATAGTGTGAGTTTAAAGAGAGGAGGGTAGGTGAGAATTATTCCAAAGTGCATTGTTATGTGATGTTGATTTTTTCAATTGCCCCCCCCACCCTTTGCCATTCAGCTTCAAACAGCACCCTCATTATATCTAGGTGCTCCTCTCATCCTACACTTACTAAGCCCTTGGAGCACCACACACATTGCCCTTTCCTTAGTCGTCTCATTCCCGACAAATTAGCTGAAGAGGAACTGCAAAAAAACTTTGTGACTAGTTAGTTCCATTTGGAAACTTGGGCTCTTCCTGGCATGTTGGAGGACTTGTTCTTAAACAGACATGGGTTGAAAATTTTTTAAGAGCAAGACTTACTCAACTTCCCTTCATCACGATTTCTTTTTTACATTACAAAAGGCTCCCAACGGCTTATTTTCTTGCCTTGCCCATTTCTTCTCTTAATAGGCTCCATTCTAGCCTCTTAATTTTATCCTCTTCTCTGCCAACATTTCACTTTGCTTCTCACCAAGTCCTCCAGCCTGAAATGCGCTAATATTTAGGCTCCTGTGGGCCTGGAGTGGCTCCCCAACATTCATTCCATGCCATCTTCCACCTTACCAGATTTCAACTTTGCAGAAGAGAGCAGTAGCCGACCCGGGCTATTAACACACCACAGTTAATTCTCTGCGGGAACTTTTACTAGGTGGGACGTGTGGAAGGAGAAAACATCTGTAAACATTGAGTGCTCTTGAAGGAGGGGAACGGTTTCTCACACGGAGGCCAGAACACACTAAAAAGATGGCAGACTTGGCCAAGGAACCAGTTCGGAGTTAAAATTTGGCGGAATCAGGAAAAGAGAGAGAAAAGGGGGGAGGGGGAACACGGGAAAATGTCTGGAATGCGCCCCCATTGCAGCTTCTTTTCTGACAGTCACAGAGCAGATGGGAGTCGAATGTGTTCCTCTCAGAGAAAGATTAGAGTAAAACGGACACTTCTGTCACTTGGAGGAGGCGGGACACAGAGAGGTGAAAATATACAAGACAATGGCCTCTGGCACAGGAGGGCTCCCCTGGCGGGCTCCCCACCCGTGCCCCGTCCCTCTCCTTACCTTTGTTGCTTGCATTTGATCTGACACCCTGGACGTTCCTGAGCTAGGTTCTTACAGAGGATAAAGACCCAGAGAATCAACCAGTCTCCTCCTGCATCTACTCCGAAGCCAAGAAGCATCACAATAAAATTTACAACGCCTTTAACAACTCGCAAGTAAAGCATTAAAATTCACTTTAATTGAGAAAATATTGATTTTTTTTTTAAAGTCTAGAAAAAGCGAAATCGTAATTTAGCTGCAAACTTTCGGGAGAAAATACAGCGAATTCTGTTGCGGTCTTATGGATCCACCCTTGGTACCCAATGCTACGGCCCATCTTTAATTGTGCTACTTTATGAAGTGATAAAGACAAAAGATAATCCGACTCAGGCCATCGCTTACAAGGGGGGGGGGGAACCCAGAAATTTCTCTTTCCATTTATTTATGAAATAATTTTCCCTCCTTTGTGGGGGGGAGGAGAATCAGAAAAAGGAATTTTTAAGCCCAAGGGGGAAGAAAGAAATTACTAAGAACGGAAAACCACAGACCAGTCTAAAGGCAACTCACATTAGCAAGTCCGTTGATATTCTTTACCAGAGGAGAAAAGCCAACACATTTAGAGAAAAAGCATTCACGGACAAAATTGCATCCTTCTTAATACGAACCAAACCTGGGTCTCTTTTCTTACTTTGCTCTCCCCACACCCCGTCCTTTTAGGGGGGAGGGGGATTTATGGGGGGGAGGCAGTGGTGAATCCATTGGTGGATAGGGAAGGGAAAGAAAATCAGGCTTTCTGTGTTATTTCTGTATCGGTTTTTGGTATTATAGTGGAGTAAAGAAGTTTTTGTGTGGTGGTTTTTCATTGATCAGTCACTCTGAGCTAATGTAATTATCCTCATCAATAGGAGGCTGCAGAGAGAATCATTATGTGGGTGACATTGATAAATGATCGCCCAGGAACGGCCCTCTCACAGGCAACCCCCACATCTGACCCTCCCACACACACAATGTAGTCATAGAAACACCTAGAGAACCTCGAGAGGCGCTGCGGAAGGGGCCAGAGAGCGAAGAAAAGCCTGGGGCGGCCGGGGTGGGGGTGGGGGCGTGGGGGGGGGCGGCCAGTCCCAGACCCGACCAGCCCCGACGACAAAAACAGCTCACAGCCGGGCGAGAGGAGGGAGAAGCCCCCTTCTCAGCAGCAAACCCTCGCACAGTTGCTCACAACAAAGTGAAAAATCCGCCCTCCAGACGGACCCATTCCTCCACACCTTTTCCCATGTGCGACCTCACTACCAACAACATCTGATGTTTGCCGAGACACACAAATAGGTTTCTCCACAGGAGTTAAATAATTAGGTTGCAAAACCTGTAGGCATCACATTCTCGGGGGTCCGCACGGACCCCCCCGCCCCCACGTTAAAAAAAATCCCCCAACCACAAGCCCAACCAGACCCTTCTGAACAAAGGCAGCAGCTGGGCGACACCCCTCCTTGCAAAGTGCCCCCCCCCACCAGGACCACCCCCCCACCCCGTTATTTGCTGGACGACCCCTTTCCTTTCTCTTCACCTTCTAACTCAGCGTCTCTGATTATGAGATAATGGATTTTGCGACTGTTCCTGTCAAGGAAAAAAGAAAAACATTAAAATCCCCACCGAACCCCACGTTTTGTTTTTTTTTTTTACTTAAAAATTTTTTTTTTTATTGAGGCCGATGGGGAAGTAAGGAGAGAAGTAATTGATTCATAATGATCCATAAATCGATGTCGGAAAGCGGGGGTGGGTGGGGTGGAGGTGTGTTGAAGAGTAAGAGGAGGATGCTGTTTATTTATTTTATTTCTAAAGCTTCCACGAAAGTAGCTTTGACACTGTTGGGGCTGGAGGGGCGGAGCTGTTGGGCTCCGCTGGATCATCCATCATCGCTGTCACCCAGAGTCTGCCCCGAGGAGCCGTAGACGCAATCTCCCTTCTGTCTCTACACCGAAACTATTAATATTAAAACCTGCCTTCAAACGCGGCCCCGACGGTCTCCATTCTCATCACAGTCTCCCCGGCCTCTCCCACCAGACCCGCGTTTCCTCCGCGCCGCGAGCGCCGCCCGGCCCTGCCCGGGAGAGCCCGGCCCCGACGGAGGGGGCTGGACGGCGGCGCGCGGCGCTCCCAGGCGGCTGCAACCGTTGGGGACCCCCTCCCCCGCACCGCGACCCTAAGGTGCTCCCCTCCAACTCCAAGTGCGTCCGCCTGCCTTGAACACAGACGCACCGTGGGGAAATCGTGGGTCGTCTGGGTGCAAGGCCGGGGGGGGGGGCACGCCCCCCACCCTGCGCACGTTAGTGGGGAAAGAGGGGGGGTGTGCGGCTGTCGCAGCGAGGGCCGCGCGGCACATCCACACCCGCGGATACCCGCCCTGGGAACAGCGGCAACTGGCCGCGGAGTTCCAGGCTCCTTATCTAGACACTGGCCTGCAAGACTAATGGGGGAGCTAGTGGAGGAGCCCCGTTTCAGCTCCTTTGAAGGAAGGTCTCTGCTCTGACAGCTGCGAGAGATATTAGCCACGTTTCCTTCCCAAATCTGCACCCCGGGCGGGCGGGGCGGGCGAACAGGCCAGCAGGATGCTCATGGGCTCTTCTTGGCCACTCTAACCAGGGCGGCTTGGGGAGGATAGGGGGGACCCTCACTTGGGGCCGGGGTTTGGAAGAAGAAGGGGAGCTTGGGAGACATACTTTGCTGGTCTTTTCTCTCTTTTCCCTTTAAGATGGGGCTTCTCGCGCTCAATTCCCAAGTCTTAACAGATGGCGACTGCAGTTCTCTCAGAATTTCTTAAAGAAAGGGAAACCTTTGGAATTTATTTCTGCTTTTGCTTTTCCATATAAATAAAAAGTGTTTTTATATTACTCTTGTTTTGGAGAACATAAGCAATTTTATTCAGACTACAGTATTTCCTTTAACACTATATGGTTGTCAAAACACCATTCCCAGTTTCTTTGCTTTTGACAGCTGAGTCTTTCTTAAATATACCCAAATCGGAACTCTTTATACTAAATAGTAAACCCGAGATAGGAGTAAGTGCCTTTCGAGGTGGCATAAATAAAAAAAAGCATGTTAAAAATTGGACAACTCTACCCCCTCTTAGTCCTAAGAGGACGGGGGAGGGGAAGCAAGGAAAAACAAAATATTAACAATTACTTATCTCCCAATATTTAAGATGGCTGAGTTTAACATGATATGAGAGTCTGTGGAAGAAACTAAGTCTGAAGTGATCTTATCCATTAAGACTAAGGGTAGAAAACGCTAGGATCTAAACTTGGAGGAAATAGTTTAATAATTTTATTGAGCATTTCTTAAAAATTAGCCAATTACTAAGTAAATCTTTTCATATTTACTTAACTTAAAGAAAGGGACAAAAACACTGCCATTTTTTCCCAGCTGATATGAAAGTAAATTAAAGTGGAAAACTTGTTGAAGTACACCTAAGAGCATTTAAAATAAAAATATACAAGACTTAAAATCTGCAAATAAAACCTGCATATAAAATGGGATAATCAAAAAATGAGAGACACTTTCTCTTTACTAAGTGGCACAGAATTTCTCTATTAATAGTTAGCTGAAGTGTTATATTTGTGTTTAAACAGCAGCATATTAATTAAACAGATAAATGTTTTTAATAAAAATTCGACCTAAATATAGACGTTTATTTCCTTGTGCATTTATATATAACTTCTAGTAATGCTGTCTGCAATGAGAAAATGGAAAAGCCCCAAATAAGCTATGGACTTTTTCCAAGTCTGTAGAGATAATCAACTGTGTCCTATCTAGTTGACAGCACAAAACTAGCTAAAGTTTATGACATTATCCCTCTACAGAGGATTTAAAATTTAGGTATTATAAAACTCCAGGATAGTATTTCTTTATTTAACAAATTCAGGGAGGCATATAAAATCCCTCACATTTGCACTTTAGCAGGCATTGTTTGGCAATATCAGCAAGTTAATGGCACAGATATCCAGGAATGTTGAGAGAAATTTTTTAAATGGTACTGTATTACTTGCTATGCTGTTCTTTTGGAAAAATATTTAGTGATCAAATCACCATATGAGGAAACCTACACATAGAGATGTCTAAAATAAAAATACTTCATAACTTATGCTAAATATTAATGATTACATAATCCTTAAACTCAAGATTTCAAACTTCATAGTTGTTTACTCATCTATGAGCATCTATATGTAAATTCCAATTTACATATTCAACAGTATTTTAGTAAGAGAGAAAAAAAAAACACAGGCAGATGAATTATCTTTGAGCACAGACGCTAGTTATTTCTTATGATGTAAAATTAACCCTGGGGGGAAAAAAAGCAACCCTTTATCCTGGCAGAGGATGAGCATGAAAAGCTTCATCTGAAAGTAATTTTTTTTTTTTTTAACATCATGCATCTAAAAAGAAAGCTGGGCACACTGAAGGTGATCTTTCCACCTGGTGTATACACACATCCTTTCATACCTTTAGAAATGTTCTGCTGGTAGAATTTGTAGGCCAAACACACTTTGAAAGACCACAATTACCTTAAAAAGTATGGCTAAGTTTCAAATATTCTCAACTTCAGGTATTCTCAACTTCGGGGTGTGGGGGAACCATCACCTACATTTAACTCTGTGTATAGACGGCATTGTGCAACTCTGCCTAAGAACTATTAAAAACACAAAAGCCTAACAAAAAATCAAAAATGAAATATTTATTACCGCATTTTGTGACTTAACACCTTTTTTTTTAACATAACGTCACAGTCCTCATACAAGTATTTTAATGTAAATTTGACAAAGCTTAAAGGTAACAGCATTTTCTTCTAGTGAGGAACACGTGCTGAGAAAAGAAGAATTCATGGACATACAATACCAATTCCACAGCAGATCTGATACTAGCAAAAACATTCTTTTTTTTTTTCAATTGAGGTAAACACATAGAATATCTAACATGAAACAATTAATAGACCGAACTCTGTACGAAGTTTGTTACAGTATTCTCTTGCTCCTTTTCATCCCCCAAGCTTTGAGTTTCTGAAAGTCCTAGTTGTGGTGCTATGACCATTAATAACTTTTTTTTGTGTTGAGGAAAGCTGCCCAACTTAAGATTGTTTTGTCCACAGCCAAGGCTTAGAACTCCTGGAAGAAGTTCCTGCTCTGTCTTTAAATCTTCATTGGCAAGCTCTTTGAAGAAGAGTCCCCCAAAATAATAAGAAGAATTGGCTTATGAAGCACAAACTATAAAGATCTGTTTGAAACTAAAGGACACATTTATGGAGGAACAAAGGCCGGGCATGAAAACACATTCTTGAAGCTGGAGTCCCAGGATGAGGTTCGGCCAAACGTTCACCAAGGTCTCCAGCGTGGTTCTTCTCATTGGCCCAACAGGTTTAAAATATACCACAGTCTCTCCTGGATAGTGAATTCACTGATGAACCAAAACAGTCATTCTTTTGGGAACAACACACATAGTGTGGAAAACAAGGATATATTTTTTTTCTCTTCTAAAACTATTTGAGGCAACATAACGGAGTGATCAACAGAAATGTACAAGTTTAACTTAGTTCCTATGTTTATACTACAGTAGTTATAACTCTCGGAGTCTTTTTCCAGAGGATCTTTACATGGACAGAATCGTCTCAGTGAGCCCATGATTTCACATTTGTGTTCTTGTCTCATTGGTCCTCTGTTGCTTGATGAAAAATGACAAAAGTAAAAAATAATCACAGCTGTCTGGAATTTCATATTAAGTGTCAACATCTGGTCAAAGTTCAGAAAGTCTTAAAATATTTTTTTTTTTGCATGTGTTTCCTTTTCCCTTGAGTTCCCTTCTACTATTGGGCATGAATGTCCATAACCTGTCCGCCAACACTGGGATCTACAGAATTTAACATTGTGGGACTCTGTGCTGACATAGTCATTCCAGGGTGGGTAGGGGGTCCTCCGTGCATCATCATGGCTGGGTGGTGGGGATGGCTTGGCAAATATGAATGCATGGGGGGTCCATGTCTTAATTGAGTAGGGTGTGGGGTCATCTGGGGAGGAGTGAAACTTGGCTGTGCCATACTCATTCCCATAGGACCACCCTGAGCGACATAGTCCCCGGGCATGCTCTGCAAACCTGGAGAGAGAGAGGGAAAAAGAAAGCGGGTCAAATTCCTCAACATTTTTATACTTTACCCATCAAAGATGAAAAGAAAAAAAAAACAACAGACACTGCAAATCTTATATCTAAATTTAGCTGCAGATTCTTGCCAATGTTTGCAGACATTCAAATTGTAGTTTGCATTTAATTTCATCGCACAGCAGTATAATGCAACACAACAGAACTAAATATTTAATGCAACTAAATGTCATAAAGTGGAACTGTTTTTCAAAATGGTATTCAGTACATTTCTTTGATAAATGCAATAAGAATATAAATTCTGAGTGGAGTTCTATCAGTGAACTGTAGATACATCCCTTCTTTCCCTTGGCTGCATTTACAGAAATAGACAAAAATTATAGATATTAAAGTAAGACTGACATTGTGTCTGTGATTCTTTATGAAAATTTTATTATATAAAATATTCTGGCATGTTCATTTTGAAGGCATGGGCTTTTACGTATATTTAAAATGAAGCCCCCTTTTTGAATCAGAGGCATTCTTATGGCAGTACACCCGAGAGATTGTAAAGGTCAAAGGTAAGAAGTCAGCGTAAGGTCATATGACATGCCCAGTAGTTTATGTCTGAAAATTCCAAAAAAGAATGCTTGGTATTAGGAATAAAATATAACACATCTAGGAATTCTTAATCGAGATACAGAAGATTTGAAGTTGGGAGTTAAGGTGTTGAGGAGTCAGCAGTTGAAGGATTCTGATTTCTCTCACAAGTTACCTGTTCATTGAATTAAGGTTGTATTTTATTTATTGGTGCCCATCCCCAGAGCTAAAAGGACAGCTTTATTCACCTCTATTTAACCTTTAGTACATACATTTGAAAAGCTGAACAGATGTTTTTGACAC